>NC_053154.1:165928992-166064992 GCF_016835505.1 Polypterus senegalus
AAGTAATGCCCTGAGTCTGCTTTCTCTCCTCTGGTCCTTCCAGAATAATCGTGTCCCTGAAAGGTAATGGCCGTCTGCAACACTACAATTAAAATTATAGTATGTAATAACAATACAATATATATAATCTACAGAAACAAACATAAATACATGGAAAATAATTATTCAAAAATAACAAAAGCAATAAAACAAATACAAATAATTTTTACTCTATACATAGCAACAGGAATGAAAATGAACTTTGTCAAATCAAAATGAAAAGTAAACCTAGTAAACAGAATCCTTATGGCAAAAAAACGAAACACATATAAACATGTTAAATATCAAAGATGCTAACAAAAACCAACTTACTAATTGCAAAACAAAACACAAAACTATTATCAAAAATGAATTCCTTGGGTATAAACATCCCAAATTAGGCAAGAACTTATAAGTGTCAGTTACTACAAGATCAGGCTATACAAAAAGGCCAAGATTTAAGAGCAAACAATACCAAACTAAACTTAGCTGATACATAGCCAAACTTCAGAGAAATGGAAGACAGTGATAAATCATACAAACTTAATACCCCGGTGGTTAGCCAGGCCCTGCCAAACCTACAAATAGGGGCTCTGGTGGCTGACCTGTTACCTGCACACCTTCTTAATTGGGAAGTCCCACCCACTTGGGCTCAACTTCACAAGATGAGGGTAGAATGTCAATTAAATCAAAACAATTAAGACACAAAAGCAAAATCAATAAAAATAAATACTAAAAATGGAACTAACATAAAATGTTTCATTAACAAAATCAACAAAACAATTTATAAAGAAAAGACAAGAATAAGCAACAATAAAAAAATGTAGGCCAGAGACAGAGCCAAGGAAGTACTGGTGAACTGAATGATTACATTTAATATTGCTCATATTAATTAAGTTTCCAAAAAAGGACCTTCCAATGTCTGTCTAAGGGCCTTATCTTTAAACAAATAACACTAAGATTTTAACTAATTTTGTAGAGCTTTTGGACAAGAAGCAAATGCTAAAAAGACACAGCTGCTGTTAAATGTGCTAACCACACATCCTCTGTCTCCCTTTTTGCTAATTTCAACTTATTTCTTTAAACTTGCTTTACATGTGTAGCTGTGTGTGCACTTTGTGATGGACAGATGCTCTGTCTATCATTTGCCCTGTTACTAATGAAAATCATTTAGGGTCCAGACATCTTTACTTCATGTCCTCACACTGGGAGGGCTGTCTATGAACCAGGACTCTCTGAATCGCAATGCCACTGTCTACCCAGTGGAGCTAAAGGTAACTGCCTCCACTCAGGTGAGCAAATATGCATCTGACTTCTAAACTGTCACAAAAAAGGAGTCATACAATGCAGTAGGCATGCAACCCTGGATATGAACTGCCTGCTTGCAATCATGAGCTGAATGAAAAGGACGTATAGACTTTTTGTGGAGTCTTTTCACTACTTTCTCTGCTTCCCAACTAAACAGGTCAATATAATATAATATAATATCAAAATAATATATTCTTCTAAACTGCTAGAGAAAATAGATGACTATTGAAAAAAAATGTCACAATTCATAATTGTTACATTTTTCTCTTAAGGAAAAATTCAAGACTAATTTTTCTAACAATTTCAAAATTGGTACATTTTGCAAATGGAACCAGGTTTCTCATATTTTAGATTAAAAAGTGGGTGATCAAAACAAACAGCTGCTCAGAAATCGTAAGCTGTGTTGTGTGCTGAATCATCTGGAGAGTTTCTAAAAGGAGTTTGTGTGTAACATTGAAATGTAGATGTTGTTTTGGGTTCCACATCAGCCACATGACAATGACTTAATAAGGACAGGACTGGCAGAGTTGTGAAGACCCTGATGGTTCAGGACTTGTGTTCAAATTTTATTACTCTTGTAACACACCAAGTCTAACAACACACACTTCAAACAGAGCCCTGTAGTCCTCATGTTGGCTGAAGTACAGTAAGTAATGTGGTGGAAAGTAGGACTTTAGAGAACTTCAACATATGACTTGGTATTATTTTGGATCATCTAGTTAAATAGGATTGATGATCTTGTTGGACTGAATGGCCTTTTCTCATTGCCATTGTTCTAATGAAGAGCATTGTGGCACCAGGACTTAACTGATCAAATAAATGCTTCACTCTTTTTCTGATTATCTCCTTGTCACTGACATTGCTGTGTCTCTGTATCACAATATATTTATTCCTTACATGCTAAAGCAAAACTGAAAATTTAAATTTTGCGTTTCAGTTTCCGTTTTCCTCATTATGACATCAGATCTCACTTTAGGTCATTATTGAGGAAATTAAGAACTGAAAATCAAACTTGTTGTAAAGATTGTGCTTTCACTAGATATTAGGTCATTTATTACTAATAGTATTTTGACTTCAGGACGGCTGTCACAAAATGAGCTCAGCTCACAGAATAAATGGGGTGTATCTTTTATTTTCATACCCAAATTCCAGTTCAGGCTGCTGTGGTTATATATCTCTTTGGTCTGTTTTGTTACCAAAGCACAGCCTTTACTTTTTAACATGCAATTAAACAGAATTCCTGCGTTGAGTCTAATAAGACACGTTAAAATTTTGCATCTAAAAAAACAAAATTCAGACCTGCAAAGGTTTGAACTCACGACCCCTGGTTTACAAGACCAATGCTCTACCACTGAGCTACCGTGGACCATGAGCTTACCATGCATTCTCTCATTCTCAAGGTTTTACACTTCCAAGTCACTACAGGTTACATACATTTCCATGTGGTTTGGCTGGCTGATGCTACTAGAAATAAAAAGTCTTGGAAAGAGTCATACCTTCCTTATACTGTAGAATGGGAGCAAAAAATGTTTGATTCAAGCAAACTACAAGACAACTGTGTTTTGAACAGAGTTGATGATAGGTTAGCCAATAGTTACTCTCATGACCTACCAAAGGATGCATTTTTCTGAAAGCAGACACTGAATAGAGCAAATAGGTGCTGCTGAAATAGAGGGTACCAGAAATGAAGACCAAACGCCATGCGGACATTCATCTTCAACAACAGCTTAACCACTCATCCATTTTGGTGATACACACAAAAATGTTAGTCTAACTTTATTGTCATATGTACATATCCCAAGAATGGTAACAACAATATAAAGCCAATAAAGGCACCCAGCACACAAAAAAGTATATATATATGTGATACAGTATCTAGCCAATAATACAAAGAGTACACAACACGTGTTCCGTCCTTATTGGGGTTTGTCAAGTGAATGCACTTTTGCATCACCTTATAGAGATTGAACCTTGAACGTCAACACCTGAGACGAAGCCTCTGATGCTGTATGACAGCAGCTGGTTCACCTATTTGGCAGGGTGAAGGTTGGAGTATTACATTGTTTTAAGTCTCAAACACGATCTGATTATTAGGTGGTTAGCTATATATTATGACTAGCAAAATACCCGCGCTTCGCAGCGGAGAAGTAGTGTGTTAAAGAAGTAATGAAAAAGAAAAGGAAACATTATATACACACACATACATACACACACATACATACATACACACATATATATATATACACACACATACATATATATATATATGCACACACGCATATATAAACATATATATATACATATACACATATATATATATACTTTGTATATACACATACATATACACACACACACACACACACACATACATATATATATATATATAAAATGGATGACTTCTGCTCTTACGTGCACTTAGTGCTGCGTGGGTATTATGAACTATCGTATCTGTTGAAGTTCTATTTAAATTTTAAATATAAGTAATTTTTATTTAGTCGACAGAAATATCTTTGGTAGGAATGTAAGTTAAATTTAGTCATCATTGCATACATTTTTCTTCACCATAGAAATTTAAAGACTAAATTCAACTTACATTCCTACCAAAGATACTTCTGTCGACTAAATAGAACCTACTTATATCCAAATAGAACTTGAAAAGAAATATTTTTTCGAATCTGATTGTGCATTTTAGATCAACTTGACATGCACCACATCAAGCCCGCGTGCTATTGTGCTCTTGCCTGCCTGCCTCAATTAGTCATCGTTGCTTCGCTCTTACTTTTTTACCGTTTATTTAATCATGGCTAGTCACGAAAAAATTAGAAAATGGAAGGAGGATTACACTGAGTATGGCTTTACCAAAACAATTATTGATGGCAAATAAAGTGTACATTACTTCTTCTCAAACCAAGGGGGTGCGAAATTGGCCTCGTCAGTCACAGGGGGTGCAAGGGTAAAATGAATCGGGAAGCACTAATATATATTTATGTGTGTGTGTATATATAATATATGTGTATATATATATATATATATATTTAAATAGTTTTACTGTCAAATAATGCAAAGAGTACTGACATGTGTTTCACCCTAAGTCCAGCCTCATCAGGCGTACACACTCACTGCACCCCCTCTCGGGAATCAAACCTCGGACCTCAGCACTAGAGGCAAAGCCTCTTGCGTTGCGCCACAGCGTGTGGTTCATTTATTTGATGGTATTTAGATTGGGTATATATATATAGCAAAATACCCGCGCTTCGCAGCGGAGAAGTAGTGTGTTAAAGAAGGTATGAAAAAGAAAACGGAACATTTTAAAAATAACGTAACATGATTGTCAATGTACTGTAATTGTTTTGTGACTGTTATGAGTGTTGCTGTCATCAAGGATTTGATTATCATTATTTCTTTTAATCAGGTTCGTATTTGGAGGATGTGTTGTGTTTAAGTTACATTCCGTGTTTGTCAACTGTTGTAAAGATAACAGGTTTCATTCATCGATTCTTTTCTTACTGCATCAATAAACAGCTCGTCTTCCTCTTTATCTGAGAGGTGACACACTGCATGCATGGGTTTTTTTTACACAGTCTACTTTTAGCTGGACATTGACTTTTTCCACCGTGTGCTTTGTTTCCGCAGTAGCTGCACTTATGAATATGCTTGTATGCGTCACTCGCTTCATATTCTTTTGCGGCCTTCTCAATTGTGTAATGCGGTTTCTGTTCAACGCTAATTGGAGCTGTTACTTTTTGTCTGCGTACTGCGTTCACAGTCAGTTCACGTGAGCCGCTAGGACTACATGCATCGAAGGTTCTCAGCTGTGCTTTTGATATGTCGTGTGATGTCCACGGCTTTATTTAATGTTAGCTAAGACCCGGCACATAAAAGTTTCTCTCGCAGTTTCGCTGAGTTTGTGCCAAACACCACCCTGACCATCTCATCTTCGTCTGCATAAGCATGGCCCTTCACTCGTGAATATTTAGTGGTAGAGTGTTTCTATTGGATAGCCAGTGACGGACGGCAGTATATGGGCAGGCACTCAATTACGTGGGGGGCGTGACGATGAGGAACGTAACTCCACCTCACACTGCGACCGAGCTGCGGCTATGGCCAGTGTATATGTACATAAGTAGGTTCCAGTTATGACCATTATGCGTATAATTTCAAAATGAAACCTGCCTAACTTTTGTAAGTAAGCTGTAAGGAATGATCCTGCCGAATGTCAGCCTTCTACCTACATGGGAAGTTGGAGAATTAGTGATGAGTCAGTGAGTGAGTCAGTGAGTGAGTGAGTGAGTGAGTGAGTGAGTGAGTGAGTGAGTGAGTGAGTCAGTCAGTCAGGGCTTTGCCTTTTATTAGTATAGATAAGGTGCTATCTGGGTGACCGACCCAACACAGAATGACAATGAAGGCACACATAAAAAGTGAAATACAAATTTATTTTCTTCACCCGTGGGGCACGTCTTCCCCGTGTCCCATAGACACAGCTGTTGAGTCTTTTAGAAGGTAAGGGTGACTGTCATGGATCTGTTACTGATGAACGTTTTCAATGGTATGGGCAGATCTACTATGAAATTAATGAAGCTTAAGCTCCAGGGCCTCTAATCCCAGAGGGCCCCAGAAGCAAATTTCATCCAAATTGCTTAAAAATTTTAAGCATCTACTGTATGAGAAAGGGATTTTAATTCAATACTAAATAACAGTTAAAATAAAAATTAAAAGGTTATTAAAGTATGATACAGGCTAACTGTAAACAAAAAAATGTTCAATTTAAGGATGCATTGATTCTAAATACATTTAACAGAATATAATTATAAATAATTTGAAACTCTCTTAATATTTACGACAGAAGTTACAATTTTTATATAAACTATTTATCTTAGGCTAGCTGTAATACTTTGTAAAAAAAAAAATTAAAGCATATTACATTGCTTGCATTCATTGTAAAGAACAACAGTTCTGTAACATTATTTAATTCTAATAGGTCTCTAAAATAAAAGATTATATTGACTGTGGTCTTTTCCCTAATTTTCATCACCCAATAACTTGAAAACTTAAAGGCAAAAGATTTTTTTATTCATACCTGTCACAGCAGTTTTAATCAAAATCTGAGATGTAGTGGGTACATATTTTTAAAAAAGTTGTGGTGATGTGTACTCGAACAACCCCATTGAAAAAGATAACCAGACCTGGTTGCCGGTCGTGAAGGGGTCTCCATAACAGTTCAAGTATCAGGGCCCCCAAAATTAAGGTCTGCCACTTTTCAGGGGTTTGATTGTCCCTTCAGAAAGGTTCTGGCTATGGGTTTTAAATTGTCTCATCCTCCCTTCCCTCAATAAAGTGGCAGCATGTAGAAGTAGTTCTGCAATACAAACATTTACAGTAGGAACAATCATTGAGTATGGCTGACCTCAATACAGAGGAAATGAAATTGTTTTAAAATAGATCAAACTTGAATAACACTTGTTTTATAAAGTTTAAATCTTCAATTAAATCTGGTTTTACGTTTTTTTTTTTAAATGTTGGTTCGGAAGTCTTAACTTTTAAGAACAAAAAGCGCCATAACATTATTAGTAAAATGTGTAGTCACATTATTGGGTTATATTATAGCAGTCCTCTGTCACTACTCTGTATTACAAACAACATGCAAAGGACGCCGACTCGATTCAATCAGACAGTAACGATCTTCTACTTCCAAAGTTTCATGTTTTGCCTTCAGACTGCAGATTTAGATGTCCATCCGTCAAAAGCAATGCCCTTAAGCTCTAGTTGAATTTAATTCTAGAAATTGAAAGAATCCTTCTGAATTCGAAATTATTATTCTGTACTGCTATAGATCAATACTGTTATTTTCACAATATTATGAGAGTTTGTAACGATTATTTCCTTGTACCTGTGTAAAAATACGTAGTGTTTGCACTTTCCTCCTTGAACCGAATCTCCTTGTACGACGAAAAAAGTCCGCGTACATACCTGCCTACCTGCCTACCCAAGATCTTGTAGTACTGTAGTTTCATAAAAAAACAAGCTAACAATCATTGGTGAAACGGAACCACGTGACAGGCAGCGTGCGGTCGCTTGAGCAGTGCTGACACTTAAAGGCTAAATGGTAGAAAGGGATTACAGTACTCGCGATTTCCTACCAATTTTCAATGCAGAAAAGGCAGCGCGATACTAACGTCCAGTTCGTCAAACAGCAAATGTGGATAAAGGAAACTTGTTGTCATTAGTGTCTGCTACAAAATGAACTGCATTTAGCTATAATGGTACGCGGCTCTCATGAGACGCGATGGAACGTTTTATCCTCAACGCGACAGTGCGCTGTGTTTGACCAGTAATTAAACTCAAACTCTAAAGGTAATACCTGAACGATAAATATTAAAAGGCTTAAGAGAATTGTATTCACATGAATTATAATAGTTTCTAAATATTTATAAACGTGAGTTATATGTATGCCTTATTAGACAGCAACGTCATAAACAGAAAGGACAAAATTAAAGTACGGCAGACGAATCTGAATAAGCGAAACTGGGAAACGGATGCGTCGTTTCGTTTATCCATTTAACAGGGACTTTCCACATACACCCCCCTGCGTAGATACGAAAATGTACAGTACTTTC
The DNA here is from genome assembly GCF_016835505.1 of Polypterus senegalus. NCBI lineage: Eukaryota > Metazoa > Chordata > Cladistia > Polypteriformes > Polypteridae > Polypterus > Polypterus senegalus. Next base: position 165,936,933 of record NC_053154.1, read on the forward strand.
CAGAGACTTGATAAATGAAATCTGGGTTTCATCCTAAATTCTAACTGAGTCTTCCTATGGCTATGGTATCAGCTGGATCATGCATGGGCTAATTGACTAGCAGGCTTGTGAGGCTTTATGTCAGAGATGGTAATGTGTAATACTGGGGCACATCAAGGAACTGTCCTGTATTCCTTACTGTTTACCCTCTACAGAATGGATTTCCAGTATAATATCAGCTCTTGCCACTTACATAATGACACACTGAGTCTGGGACTACCAGTCAAAAGTTTTCTATCTTGTTAGTCGTCTTGCTTTTTCATTATTTGGTGGTATATTTGAGTATGTTTTGTTGTCATATTAATATTATTTATTTATTGAGCTTCTGCAAAAAGCCAAACTTCTCTCTGGGGACAAATAAAGTTATTTACCATATTAAAAGCTATGTAACACACTTGCATAAATATTTAAATTTTGAACACTTTGCAGTAGTCTACAGTGGAAGACATATTTTTTAATTCATTTAACCAGTGCACCAAAAACAGACCACATACTAGCAGCTCACTCAGTATTTACTGCTTGTTTCATGAGATTTTAGCATAAAGATTCAATCTCTCTGTTAGGAAACCAATAAGCTACATGAAAAGACTTGCTACATTTTGGTGGTGCAGTGTTAGTATTGTTGCCTCAGGGATCCAGTGTGGATAATCATGGATTACTTTTCCATATCAGTATAGTCAGATAAGCAAAAATACAGTATAAACTACCGGACATAGCACTGACAAGCATCATAACATAACATATAACTATGACAAAAATCACATTTAGGGGTAGTGTTCTATCTAATCATACTATCAACTGCTATTTTTGATATTTCAGTCATGTGAATTGCATTATGGTGATCAATTATTCAGATTTTCTTGAGGTGCTTGATCTCTTTCCAAAAATTCTGACAGATTCCTATTTGTATCTCTACTTTTTAAAAGTTATCATGGCAGCAATTCACACAAAACCAGGAACCAGACCAGAAGGAAAAGGCAGTCTATGAATGAGAGATTATATTTTCATGAAGCATGTTGTCACACGCATGAGCTTGGGAGGCAACTTAATGTCTCTGCTGATAGGAATTACATACTTAACCAGATGTTGGCGCTGTGTGTTAATGCCTTCTCTCTTCCTCCCTGTGCACAATGGAAGAGTGATGAGTGTCCCATCTCTGATGACACTTCTTTTCCACCCTTCTGAACCTGCCCTTCTCTACCTGGACCCCATATGACCAGCAGTTCAGCTACCTTTGAATCAGTTCCACATCGGACTCCCATCTCAAAAGATGTTGACACTTTCTTTGTAAAAATATTGCTTTTTTTACATTTACATTATGCAGGGTCACGGAGATGCCCCCACACATTTTTGCTTGTCTACTTCTTATGCATAAAAAATGAGCAGTTCAAGAACACTGGAACTTACTTTTAATTTATTATCTTGCATACATTTTATTTTCATTCTAATGATCAATTTATACGATTATTAGAATGACTTAATGGTATTTATTTCTTAATTTTTTTAAAAATTTGTTGTAAAATATAAATAAAATGATTTCAGACCGACATATTAGCATAATTACATATAAGTGCATAACTCTTGTGTACAGCATCAAACAAACAAAGTTACAAAAAAAGTCTACTTTTAAATAATCTCCTTTCAACAATTAGCAGGAATAACCTTAACAGTACTGTTGGCAATCCGAGCTCCATAGTGCCCTGCCCAAAACTTATTGTCTGTTCCTTGATGGGAGAAGAAAATAAAGCGCACACCTGGCCCATAGTTGTGGAAAACATGTTGAACCTGCAGTTGAGGAGAAGAGAAAAGAATAACAAAAGGTTAAATGACAAATAGCAAATTACGAAGTGGAAGGGATTATTTTTATCACACATATATCACAGTTTCTCGTTAAGAGAAAGGGACTCACTCATCCATCCATCCATTTTCTAACCCACTGAATCTGAATACAGGGTCAAGGGGGTCTGCTGGAGCCAATCCCATCCAACACAGGGCACAAGGCAGGAACCAATCCTGGGCAGGACTCATTCATCTGCCACCACAGGACTCATTCATCTGCTGTGAATGTAACTAAATGATAAAATAGGCAATAAAAGACTGCATTATTTAGTACTTTACTACAAAGAGTCACCTTTTCCCTAATTTTGAAACCACACTAAACTGAAATAGCCTTTATTTTTACATATTTCCACTGATCATACAAATACTATTTTGGGGAAATATTACATATTTTTAGATATCTGGTATGATTTTCATGCAAACTTTTATTTCACTCTAGAGAAAAGTTTGCAGAGAAAATGCAAAATATAATAAAATATAGAGAGCCACAACAGTAGACCATAATAATGTAAAAGACTCAAAACCACAATATAACCCACACATTTAGATGCGACAGTTCACCTACATTTAGTGAATCCAGATAAAATACTAAAGAATGACTCCTATTTTGCCCAAAATATGCACCAAATACAAATCTGACCTACACAAAGGAAACATTTCAAGAACATAACTACAAAGTTAAAAATAAAAAGATGTAACTGCAGCATTATTTATCATTCTCAAAATGATTCTGCACAACCAGCACATGTGCATCAAGATGTTCCCCGCCTCTGGCATCTGAACCCAGAACCCAAGAGGACTATTTTTTTCTTTTTTTAGCTTTAGTGTTCCTTCACGCTGTTGACTCTTGTTCTATCTTGTATTGGGATAACAGGCTGATTTTTTAAAATTGATTTTAATTGAAAGCCAACAATCCGTACAATCAAATCAAACTTAACAAAATCAAAATTCAATACCCACCCAAAAGAAAGACAGGAGAGCTAGCCAAAACAGTAAATCTTTGAAGCAACAAAGAAGGATGAGTATCCTTTTCCCTGATATAGAAGATTATTCTAAAATGTTATTGATTAGATCCTGCCATGTTTTAAAACAGATTTGAACAGATCCTCTGAGTGAGAATTTGATTTTTTCTGATTTCAAGTAGAATAAAACATCAGTTATCTACTGACTTAAATGTGGTGGGTTGGGATTCTTCCAGTTGAGTAAGATAAGTCTACATCGAAGTAGTGTAGTAAAGGCAATTACAGTTTCTTTGTCTCCACTTTAAGGCCAGCTGGGTGTACACCAAACCCAGCTGTTAATTGGATAGGAGTGATTGTGACACCAAGGCTCTCTGATAGGCATGCAAAGGTTTTTGTCCAAAATGTTGTTCATTTGGAACACGCACAGCACATGTGGCCCAGTGAGGCTCGATCTCGATTGCAACGTCCACAGGTTGAATCTTGTCTTGGAAACATTTTGGATAGGGCTGGAATTTAAAAAAGATATAGAGCTACACACTGTATATATTGCAAAATATTGAAATAATATGTGGTGATAAACGGAGGTGAACAAACACCACAAATATAAAACATTTGATCTATAGTGTTTAGAGTTATGTGACAACCATTTTAGTATTACTGGATCCTGCAAAAATAATAAGCACTTAAAAGTCTGCACATGTTTTGGAATATGTCAGTCTTTGATATTAAAATATTTAATAAATAGAAGTGACTTTGTCATAAAAACATTCTTCTTAACCATACAGGCTTGTGTTTTTGCTCACAGTGCTGTGGCATTGTAGTAAAACAAGAGACAAGTCAGAGAGTTGGCAGGCATGCTCTGCAATGACTTATTAAAGCACTGAAACTGGTGTGGTTTCATACTGTTTTCCAAGCAAACACATTTTGAAAAGGATTAGAGTTATTTAAATCGCAATACTCTTGACTAACACCTTAATTAAGATCAGATTTGTTTGGTGCAAATTCACTTTCCTCTACATCTCTCTCAAAACATTTTGTGCTAGGAACGTGTCAACAGTCCTGAGAATAGCTTTTGTACACAACTTGCCTTTGGATACTATAAAAGAACCCTTTCATTGTCTTCCTTACTTTAGCTTGTACATAAAACAAGTTGACCATACATCAGCTGGCTTTCAAGTAAAGACTATTGAAGATTAGTAGACAAAAAGATGAATAGCATGCAGGAAGATAAAAATAAGAGCAAAAATGTTAATGTTTACTGTATTGTAGACTGTGTAGAAACATAACATATATAGAAATTCTACACTAAAATTAAAGTTCCAGTCACATGTAAACCACTCTGTAGTTTTTTAATGTTATCATTATGATATGACAGAAGTAATGGATGCAAGTTCTAGTGTGGAAAATTAAGTTTTGTTTTATTAGAAAATGGCATCTTTCCATCACTGGGTTCTGATTTACAGGGTCATGGGTGAAGAAGCAATTTTGACACTGTTCATGTACATTTGAAATTAGCCATTAATATAAATGACATATTAATTTAAACTTTTTTTGATTAATGCAGTAAGATTAATTTTTCACCTTGCCGTCATGTATTATTATATTGGAGAGATGCACACAATATATTTCATACCTTATAATAGGAGGAGTTATTCCACTGTGGAATCTCTGGATATTGCCTTTTAAAAGACATCAATGGCTCCTTTCGGGAATTTAAAAGGTGAACTTTAATTTTGTATTTTGCTCCACAATCATGACGGGAACCATACCTGTATCAAAAGAGAAAGTGGTAATGAAAATGTGGAGCAGCACATTTTTTATTCCTGAGTAACTCTGTAGCAGACTGTGGTGATGAGTAAATGCTGCACAATAAAAACATATTAACTTACTATGGACATGTTGAATTTAAGGTGCTGTGCAACAGAGGGAATTCATTAAAAACACATGGTCACACAAGCATTCTGCATTATTGTACATTTTTTCACAGTAAACTTAATACGAGATAAAAGAATAAGTAATATTAAAATATGACTTGTGTTTATTGAATAAAGTTAAGAAAAACATTTGATACCTTGTGTGAAAAATAAGTAGCACTAATAGTGGCATCCTGATGCTTCCTATGTTCACAGACTCCGGGACAGATTTTATCCAACATGGTTTCCAAGTTTGAACCCCTCCTTTCAGGTTCTCTTACAGATCTCAAAGTTTATTTATTAAATTTGACAACTTGGTAATACAGAATAAAAAGAAAAATACATCTATTTAAAAACTAAATATGTACCAACAATATTGTACACTGCAGAATCTTGGGCAATACTGGATGAACAAAGATTTAAAATAAGAGCAGTTGAAATTAGGTATTTAAGGTGAGTGCTAGATAAAACAAAATGAGAGAGGATAAGAAATAAAATAATATGTGAACAACTGCTAACACCACCAGTCATGGAAATCATAAAATATAAATGTTACAGTACTATAGAAATATAACAAGGAAGAATGAAAATACGGATCCCAAAAAGGTGTTTGAAATAAAATATGAAGGAAAAAGACCTAGGGGAAGAGCTAGAGGGATATAGGGGGAAAACATCAAAGAAGAAAAAGAATAAAAGAATAAAAATTATCAATAGTTCAAGACCCCAACACCACAGATAATGAATCAAGAAGTAGGGAGTAAGTAAGGAAGTGGCCCTAGAGTACAAATGTGCCATTTGGCAGCTGTACTAACCAGCTCTGTTGTTTCATCTTATAATGTGAGGCCTGAACAGGATCACGGGGGTCTTCTGGAGCCTATCTCAAGGCAGGAACCAACCCTGTACAAGGCACCAATCCATCACAGCGATCACACACACACATCAACCCCAACCACACACTAGGGCCAATTTAGGGTCACCTGACCTGCATGTTATTGGACTTTAATGGGAGTGCCTGATGGAAACCCACGCAGACACGGGGAGATCTTGCAAACTCCACACTTGGAGGACATGGTCTGATAAAGAAATTATTCATCCATGTTTGATTTTCCTTTTTTTTTTTTAACTTTTTCCTGTTTTTTTTTTTCCTAATCACTTTCATTTTTCCTAAGCTTATTTTTGCTCTTACCTTTTTCCCCAGTATAACTTTTCAAAGTAGCCACATAATGATGGGCTAAGAGAAATGTAGATATGAATTAACATTTCCTTTTTCCCCCTTCCTTGTTACATAGACTTGTTTGTTGTCTACGAATTCTAGGACTGAATTGGAAAATGTGGTACATGTCAAAGATTTCCTTTATTTATTTCTTTTATTTAAATTATCAATATTCTTGAATACAGTTTGTTCCTTTAATTGGTTTTATTTTTGTTTAAACCAATGACAATTGTCATCATGTAATTATGAATACTAATGTTGATTGTGGTCAGAGAAGCCTACTGATCTCTAGATGTTGCTCTAAGATGTGATCACAGAAACAGCCACATCATGTTCTTGGTGGAGTTCTAGCAGGATGGCAACTTCTGAGAACACTAATGGGCAATTGTCTCCTCTAGTTTCCTACTTTTGGGTGAGATGGTTCTAAATGTAGTTTACAGCTTTGGTCCAATTGTTCACAAATGTACAGTATACAAACAGCTGATCTTATTTGTTAGGTTGATTACCATTAGAGACAACATTTTGTTTTACATCTCAAGAGTGCAGATGTGTTTTCCTCTCTGTGTTCATCCAGGCTTTCTTAGGATTCCAGTCTTCTCCCACAAGATAAAGACATGCTGCTAGGTTAACTGGTGTCATTTAAATTACTCTGGCATGCCTATATCCTATGAAGGCTCATCACTGGGTTCCTACATTACACCCTTTACTGCCACAAGCCTAATTTTGGTTAAGGAAGACTATAAAATAAATTGATGCATTAATTCTCAAATAGTTAGCTAAGGATATTCCTCCAACAATACATAAAAATATTTACTTTAAACTATGTAAATTTTTTTTTTATAAAACTCTTGCATGTAGACACTACTTCATAGTACGGCTGTCAAAGTACTAAAAATCCCCAAATATCATTCAACAGTTTTAAAAATTGATATTTTAAAAAAATGTTCTTTTTTTTTTTTTTTAAAAAGATAAACCATATAAAGACAATTAGATTCTTCTTGTGGGAGTTCACACACATTCAAGAGTTAATAAAATTTCAAAAAATCAATGCATTTTAGACATTAATAATAGATTAAAAATTCTATATAAATGAAAATAATATTGATCTTAAGGTAGTGCATTTGTCTAAAACTCTGACAATGACACGCATTCACAACTCGGTTAAATGCAAGTAAAGCAAGTAAAGAGGCACAACCTTCTATAAACATTACAGTTTAATAAAGCTGTACTTTACAACTTTGTCCATGGCAACTCCCTCAACAATTTCAAAATTCTGCTTGATGCCCCAATCTAACAGGCTAAGAAATAAATGTTTAAGAAGAAGAAACCAGGTATGGAAAGTGAATGAGTACAATTATATTAATGGCTTGTCTTTGTACAGAGTTCTTGGGTGTCAAGAAAACAAACTGTTATTATTATTCCTATTTTACCATGTTTACGTTATATTTTACATATTTTCTTTCTAAGCTCTCTTTAGAGAATTTATACCGTATCTGCACCAAACTGGTTGAACACCAAACTGAACACTTTCTGAAAACTGGTATTTTGAGACATCCTTTTTACAAAGTTTACTGTCAGAAGAAACGGGACCTTGCTAAAAAGAAAAGACCTCATAAAACGAAAACACCTCATAAACTTGGAGAGGAAATGGCTACATGTGCACATTACCAATGGACATGACAGCGATTGACATGGAGCATGTGTTAAATCAAAAGAACAAATGACTAGGAAAGGTTAAAAAAACAAAAAAACAAAAAAGAGATAAGAAACATTCACACCTTAATATATCTACACTAAAATATGCTTCATCTTTTTATAGGGACAAAGGGGTGGCTATAGTGCCTCAGTCACCTGCTCCTTGCCTCTTTTTAGCCCAAGTTCCCATTTCTGCTCTGTCTGAATGTGTTTCTGTTCATTCTGCTTAGTCGGTTTGAGTTAACTGACAGAGCTGAGAAGATTTAATTTTGCACACACCTGCACAAACAATGGTGCCCAAGTAATGATGTGCATATGCAAAGAGTTTGATAGTAATATAGTGTTCCCAACACTGTTTTAATTCCACACTACCTGTATGAGCACAACCACTAAACAAAATCTATCCCAAGATCAATTGTCGAAATTCCAAACTCTGTCAATACACAACGGTATTATGAGCAAAGATAAAATTATTATAATCTATAAAAAGATGGGAGTCACACAGCATTTCTATAATATATAAAACGATTTTAAAGTCCCTTCCAGAGTGCTGTGGGAAAAGGATCTCTTATTCAACATTTTAGAAAAAGGAGTGGAAGGCAGCCATGCGCAGATTTCACGCTAGCTCCATATGCACAAAGTATTCATTTACTCAGCTTACATTTTTTTATGGAGCACATCTATCTCGTTTAAAATTGTCCAAAATGTTTCCAGGGCAAGATCCAACCTGTGAATGTTGCAACTGAGTTACAGCCTCATTGGGCCACCATTCTGGACCCAGATCTTTAAATGCCTACCTGTCAGCCTTGGTGTCACACTCCCTCCTAACCCATTAACAGCTGTGTTTGGTGTCCGCCCAGATGGACTTAAAGTGGAGAAGGACAAACAAACTGTGATTGCCTTTACTACACTATTGGCACATAGACTTATTTTGCTCAACTGGAAGAATCCTAACTCACCTATTCTAAGTCAGTAGGTAACTGATGTTATATACTATTTGAAATTGGAAAAAATCTAATTTTGTCTTAGAGGATCTGTGCAAAACCTTTTTAAAACCTGGCAGGATCTAATCAATAATATTTTAGAATAACCATTTATATTGGGGAGAAAGACTCCTTTCTCTCTTTACTACTCTCAAAAGTTTTACTCTGGCTGTTGGCCTTCCTCTCTCTCTCATGGGTGGGAGTTGAATTGAATTTAGTTGTGTTATGTTTTATGTGTATGGAATGTTAAATGCTTTAAATAAATTCAATAAAAGTTAAAAAAAAGATGGAACAGAAAAGTATGATTGTGCTAGAAATCTCCAAATCTGATAACACATGAAAAGCAAAAGGATATTATTTTTATTTTGCTTTATTACTGACAGATCTTAATAATAATTTTAGTTTTCACTGTAGAAAGTACAACGCATAAAAACAATTGTGATCTAAAGTACCAGATGATCAGTTCTAGTAACTTCTTAAATACACAACCCATATAAGGCACTTTGTGGAGCAGAACAAATAATTTTTATTTGATGTGCTATATTGTGAACTCTTGCTCTCAAGATCCATTTGATATTTCATGTAATTAGGTTGGAATTCTTTGATTTGCCTTTTCACCTTTGTCAGATGTGGAAGAAAATTATGAATACAGACATCCCCCCACTGGAATGCCCTGATTTAAGCAATAAAACACAGGCAGGAGAAAGTGTCAGTCGTTATTCTTTATCTAAATCTCTGAAGAGGTAACAAGTGCATTACATATTAGCCACATGCTACAATGAAAAAAGTGTCCTCTGCACTATATTTATACAATTCACTGATTAGGTCACTACTCAAAAAAAGGAATTCATTACATAATCAGAAAACTTTTAACATGACTGGTTACACCTAGGGATTGGCGATTGTAAATTGGCCCTAGTGTGTGCTGGGTGTGTAGGTGTGTTTGTGTGTGCCCTGCGGTGGGTTGGCACCCTGCCCAGGATTAATTCCTGCCTTGTGATCTGTGTTGGCTGGGATTGGCTCCAGCAGACCCCCGTGACCCTGTGTTCGGATTCAGTGGGTTGGAAAATGGATGGATGGTTACACCTAGTTGCTAGCGGGACATGGCAGATGCTGATACCTTAAATGACCACAATTTGATTGATAGTCCTGTTTGGTTAGGATGTACATGACATTTTAAATGTATAACTTTTATTCTTATTTTAGGAGATGTGTGAGTTTCTCCAAATACACCTAGTTTTTCATGGTTTATAAAAAAAGAACAATGGCCTATATATATATATATTGTGGCAGTTGACCCGGACACAGACAGGCGGACATGTTCTTCTCAACCACCACACGTTTTTTACAATTTACAGATTATTTGGTCACTCAGACCCAGTCCAAAATGTGCACAAACCCCCAAAACAGCCCTGGCCACACAATGCCTTGTCTTCAGGCCGCCTCCACAGCTCTCCTGAGCTTCGTCCTTCCTCCTCTCGACTCCAGCCTCGAATGAATGGAGACGGCCCCTTTTATTCAGTACCCGGATGAGCACCAGGTGTTCCCGGCATTCCTCCCTTGGCCACGGCCCAGTGTGGCAGAAGTGCCCGCTGTCCTCCCAGCAGCTCTCCGGGTAACGTCCAAAGTCTTCCTCCCAGCACTTCCTGGTGTGGCGGAAGTGCTGGGGTAACAGGTCCTCAAGGCATTGGGGTGCCTCCTGGCGGTGACCATGGGCCCCTACAGGGTGGAGCTTCCATGCCCTGTACCCATGGCCCCCAGAGCAACCCGGAAGGCAACCCCCACGTGATCCACGGTGGGCACAGACCCACATCAGGTCCCTCATGACGTCCCGGCCGGGTCATGGCCCCTGGCATCCCTGCCAATATATATATATATATATATATATATATTATGATCCAGCTGGGTACAAAAACAGGAAACTTAGTACTACAGAAGAATGGTTATGCCATAAATATAACATATTTCTCTTAAGGGGCTACAGTTAGGTCCATAAATATTTGGACAGCGACAACATTTTTCTAATTTTGGTTCTATACATTACCACAATGAATTTTAAATGAAACAACTCAGATGCAATTGAAGTGCAGACTTTCAGCTTTAATTCAGTGGGTTGAACAAAAAGATTGCATAAAATGTGAGGCAACTAAAGCATTTTTTAACACAATCCATTTATTTCAGGGGCTCAAAATAATTGGACAAATTAAATAACTGGAAATAAAATGTTCAATTCTAATACTTGGATGAAAACCCTTTGCTGGCAATGACAGCCTGAAGTCTTGAACTCATGGACATCACCAGATGCTGGGTTTCCTCCTTTTTAATTCTCTGCCAGGCCTTTACTGCAGCATCTTTCAGTTGCTGTTTGTTTGTGGGCCTTTCTGTCCGAAGTTTAGTCTTCAACAAGTGAAATACATGCTCAATTGGGTTAAGATCAGGTGACTGACTTGGCCATTCAAGAATTTTCCACTTCTTTGCTTTAATAAACTCCTGGGTTGCTTTGGCTGTATGTTTTGGGTCATTGTCCATCTGTATCATGAAACGCTGCCCAATCAATTTGACTGCATTTAGCTGGATTTGAGCAGACATTATGTCTCTGAACACCTCAGAATTCATTTGGCTGCTCCTGTCCTGTGTCACATCATCAATACACACTAGTGTCCCAGTGCCAATGGCAGCCATGCACGCCCAAGCCATCACACTGCCTCCACCGTGTTTTACAGATGATGGTATGCTTTGGATAATAAGCTGTTCCACGCCTTCTCCATACTTTTTTCTTGTCATCATTCTGGTAGAGGTTGATCTTGGTTTCATCTGTCCAAAGAATGCTTTTCCAGAACAGTGCTGGCTTTTTTAGATGTTCTTTAGCAAAGTCCAATCTAGCCTTTCTATTCTTGAGGTTTATAAGTGGCTTGCCCCTTGCAGTGCACCCTCTGTATTTACTTTCATGCAATCTTCATTTTATGGCAGACTTGGATATCAATACGCCTACCAAGCCCTGGAGAGTGTTGTTCACTTGGTTGGCTGTTGTGAAGGGGTTTCTCTTCACCATGGAAATGATTCTGCGATCATCCACCACTGTTGTCTTCCGCAGATGTCCAGGTCTTTTTGCGTTGCTGAGTTCACCAGTGCTTGCTTTCTTTCTCAGGATGTACCAAACTGTAGATTTTACCACTCGTAATATTGTAGGAATTTCTCAGTTGAGTTTTTTCTGTTTTCGCAGCTTAAGGATGGCTTCTTTCACCTGCATGGAGAGCTCCTTTGACCGCATGTTGTCTGTTCACAGCAAAATCTTCCACATGCAAACAACACACCTCAAATCAACTCCAGGCCTTTTATCTGCTTAATTGATAATGACATAACGACGGACTTGCCCACACCTGCCCATGAAATAGCCTTTGAGTCAATTGTCCAATTACTTTTGAGCCCCTGAAATGAAGTGATTGTGTTAAAAAATGCTTTAGTTGCCTCACATTTTTATGCAATCATTTTATTCAACCCACTGAATTAAAGCTGAAAGTCTGCACTTCAACTACATCCGAGTTGTTTCATTTAAAATTCATTGTGGTAATGTACAGAACCAAAATTAGAAAAAAGTTGTCTCTGTCCAAATATTTATGGACCTAACTGTATATAAAATAACAAGGAATACATTTATCATAGTGAATAATAAAATAACAGCATCAGCTTTTAAGCATAAGCTCAGAAAGATATGAGACTCAGACACATGCTGGGTGCATATTAGAGCAGGGCTCAAATTCAGCTCTTTCACAGAATACTTATTTTAGAAAAATAAAGTATCTGCATAATAGAGTGATCACGGTGCTTTTATGACACATGATGACATGTGTCATGTCCTTTCTCATAATCTAACATAATCAACAGTCATGGAAAAAATATTTTTTGCTATTTTGAGAATACATAATGACTCAGAACTGTCACCAAAATGACTTGTGAGATTAAAAACATAGAAATGAAAGCGGGCACTAATTTGTATCTAGGATTAAAATGTAACAGATCCTGTCCTGTATAGTCCCCTCTCGAGCCACTGACCACCTTAAGGTCTGTACACAGCACTGCCTTTTTATATCAGTCTGTGAACGCACAATTCTATTTTTTTGTGAACTTTCATTTGAAAGTTGCGGTTCACCTTCTTCTTTTAAGCAACTGTTCATGTGTCATAAGCACTTCACTCTTTGAAGACTTGCTGTGAGCAAAAACCTAAAATACATGAATAAGAAGTATTATTAAAAACCACATATGGTATAAATCTACATGCAGCACTCAACATATTTAATGTACTGCATATTCAAATATATTACAATATATTCTTATTGTAAAAATTGAAGTTCAAAGTTTTGACTAAACTGACCACCCTACTGCAGATTTCGTTTTTCCTATTTGGAAAATTGCAAGCTAATTTTGAGAAGCAGCAGCAGGAGTAGCAACACTGTATGTGTGAGGAGGTGGGATTTCTGCTCCACATGGAAATGGCTCTTGTGTGTAGAAGGTAGTCCAAGGGAATTAACTTACAGTCAAAAAATGAGGGAGCCAAAAGTGCATCTGATATGGATACTACAGTAAACAAGAATTGGTACCATTTCAAAGTTGGTATGTATTAATAAATCAATATGTCTTACAACACTACTTCAGGTTACATAAAATGCATATTGTTATTATTATTACCCTTTGTCTTGTGCATTATCCACTGGGTCTTACAAAATCAGAATTGGTTACAATTGTTTAAAAACATTTTTCTTTATAGTTGGAGTACAGTATGGTTTAAACAGTGCTATGAGAGTGGGAACTGTACCAGCAAGCTCATTATCTGACAGTATATGAAAAAGACAAATATACAAAGAGAAAAAAGCATACTGTACCACGTGAATCAAGATTAACAATGTCACCTTTGATATACAATAAAATAAAGAATAAAACACAACCTGGAGTTACATTTTGAAAATATCAATAACAAATTTTAGAAGAGAGTGTTTTAAGAATGCATGTTTGCTAACAGTTGTTCTGAACAATTAATAAAAAAATGCCATACTTGCCAAAACAAAATAAAAGTAATCTTGCTTGTTGGAGTACTTTAAAAAATGCTATGCTTCTAATATCAATCAATATGCCACAAAAACAAATTACAAATACTGACCAGTCATTAATTAGGATGTCGGGTTGAAAGTCATCAAGGAAATGCTCTTCAAATCCTTCTTCGAGCAAGTCGATGCACTGCGTCTTCTTGCACCACCTGTAAAAAAAGACAACTCTTAGTCACTAATGACTTAAACACAAAAACAAATAAAAAAGATAAAATAAAAAACAAGGCAGTCTTCCTCTGAAGCTCAGTAGGTTAATAACAATTTGGTTTGATGATTCTTCTGCAGCTGGTGATAAAAGTTAATTCTACATTAAGAAACACAAAATTATCATTGAAGACTTAGTAATGTAATCTAGTAATGCATGTATTACTTAACCAAAATGTTTTCTTACAATCAACAACTTCTTGTGCTCTAAACACCTGTTTGTAGCTTTTATAGTTAAGACGTATGAAGTGCAGTTTCTATGTATTGACTTAGTGCAGGTTGCTTTTTGCTCTTGTGGTCTTTGGGAAAAAAGCTGGATAATGTATTTTAAACAAATGTTGCAAAATAGGTAAAAAGAAAAAAAAATGTACTGAAAAAAGTAACAGTACACACTTGGCTATAATTATTGCCTAAAGCAAGTGGCTAAGTATGCTGTGAATACTAGCAGAATAAACACATTATTAATTTGAAGTTTACCAATTTGTAACGTTACACACAGCAATTCAGCAGTCACTCAGCAGTGGTATCTGGCACAGTTGTAATATCTGCTACATCATTGAAGATGGTCATTATCTCATGCAACACTGAAGAGGAGGAATGTGTCATGCAGTTATGGATGACAAGAGCAATCAATTTAATCCATTAACTTGACTTGAAAAAAAATCCTCAGTTTACTTCCTCAAAGTAATTGGGAAATGGTAGACAGAAAATAAAGCACAAATGAGGATCCAAACAGAAAGTGTCAGTTACATTAGGCTCTTGCACTTTAAAAGAAAATGCAGTTGTCTGTCCACACTGTAATACAATATTAGCATACGATTACTGCACAACAACTTTGCCACAATATCTCAGATCTAAAAGACTGACACAACAAGGTGCACAATAGCAACATTTGGAAGAGTGAAACAGTACAATTTTGCTAGTTTATTAAATCAGCTACAGATGCCTCCTGGCTCTAGATATTTAATTCACCTAGTTTAAATGATAATGACAAACCTAGACAAATGTTGTATCCATTACATGGCACTGTAAACACTTTCTAGCCTCAGATATTACAGATGATGGCTCCAAACCTGTCCGACAAGGTTTCTCTTAGTGCTGCAGGGGTGTACAGGTTGTATGTAAAGTGGAGAAGGGGTCTAAATGTGTGTGTGAGTACTTAAACACACACATACACACACACACACACACACACACACATATATATATATATATATATATATATATATATATATATATATATATATATATATATATATATATACTAGCTGTTCCCCATGGCTTCGCCCACATAGTAATGAAACAGAACAAACTTTAAAAATTAATAGACGTTGGCACTATATCTGATCGTGTTCAGCTCTGTCGGGAAAGCGTTCCCCGCGTGGGGAGAAAAGCACATGGCCGTGATATCTCTGGCAATCAGCAGCTACCCTCTAAAACACACATAGCTCTGATCTCTCTCTCAAAAACATCAAACGTTACTACTTAACAATCTGTAGATAATAATGTCTGTAGAACAAACAGGTATAGCTAGCTAAGCGAAGACGATGTGCACTCCAACACGTGGCGAAACTCAAACAGAGGCTGGTGAGTGAATGAGGACGGCCCCGCCCCCCTGCTCTTGCCCAACAACCACTGTCTTGGATTTGCATAAATGCATCGTTACCGCAAGCGAACTATGGTACTTAGCGTGATGAGAGAAGCCACAAAATCAACTGGAAAGTTCAAGCAAATTATAGAAAACAACCAGATATAAATCCGCTAAGTAATTCTCTCGTGAAAAAGCGGACAGACATACAGACAGAACGCGCTTAGACCACGAAATTTTTAAAACCGCTTCTTAGCGTGCACCTATGTCAAGTCACAAGCCCTCATGGTTCGGGAGAGTTCGTGATGAGTGAGTGATTGGTATTTGGGTATAGGAAAGAATCACCCCCTTCGACACATTCCCATTATATATATATATAAGGTTAAAGGGGTTACTTTCACACTGAAAGAGAAAGAAAGTTAAAGACTACATTTTTCTGTAGTCTTCATCAGGTCTGCCTTTATTTATACAAATATACACATATACAGGTACATGTATTTTCTATTATAGCTGTTACTAAAAGTATAGTGTATTTGCTTACAAATGCTGAAAATGTGACATCCAAAGTTGAATTATGTCAGATGCATATATGTATGTACAGTGTCAATTTATAGTACCTTTTCAGACACAACTGAGTTTGAAGAAGACCCTTTCTTTGTAAAACCACAGAGCTGTGACTTAATGTTTCATATATTTCTGCATACATATTAGGAGGTATTTTTTGTGTGGTGCAAGTAGTCTTGTCTTGCCTACAGCAGCCTAGGCTTTATGTTATATAAAAATGTAACTGAACTTAACAGAATCCTAATGTTTACTTTTGAATCATTCAAGTGACACACTGAAATGGGCATGACTTAAAATCAGATTCCAACTGGCTGATTTCCCATTAAAAATACAGTACCTATGAGTAGAACTGGCTTCAGAAATTTTGATCAATACATCTCTAATCTCTTTCTGACACTGAAAGGATCCACAGACTTTGAAATGGAGCTTGCTGTCTGTTTAGTTGTTGGATACTTGCAAAGGAATTCTGACTTTTTTTTTTCACTTTTCTATTAAGGATATGTAATCTGTAACTAAGGGACCAGACAATCTGGGCAATGTCATGTGGGACTGTTTGTTTAATTATGCAAACAAATAAAAAAATATTTAAAATACATTTTTAAGTAAACGCTGGATAGATAGATAGATAGATAGATAGATAGATAGATAGATAGATAGATAGATAGATAGATAGATAGATAGATAGATAGAACTCCAGAGAGTACAGGGTACACAGGGTGAATATGGACTGTGGGACAGAGAAGAGGTTACAGGTAACAGTTGCATAGCTGGTTTTTGACATTTCTTCCTATAGGCCTTTAAGAAGAGGTTATACTAACTAACATCTTTCATTTTAGGAGCACATCACAGATACGATAGATGTGATTGTACAATAAAAGTCTGAAGTAGTAAATCTTATTTTTAATCCAGAAATTTGCCTAAAATTAAATAATTCTAATTCCTTTTTTAATTCAAAAATAGCAGATTTGAGGCAAAGAGTCAAATACAACCCTTAATGTCTTTAGTCAGTCAAGAACACATCACTTAGCTACTGGTCTTCAAACCTGCAAGAGACTTTCAAATTTATTGACGGTGTTTAATATTATAATGAGCAAAAACGTTTTAAAAGGTCAGTGAATTTCTTGTGGTTCAGCATAGCACATGTTAATGTACTATAAAAGTGTAGTATTTTCTATACCTTACATATACTGCAATAAACTGCAATTTATACTGCAAGTCCACACCTCAGCTGGCATTTTATTGAAAACACTTTGACAACTTTTTAGTTTCCTCCTAATAAGCAATATATGGCTAGAGCGTAAAGAACAAAAAGAACAATCATTAACATCTGGGAGGTTTGCATAAAACAGGTAGCTCTATGAACATTCACCATATGGGTTTCAGAGGGTTGTTGATGTCTTCGTAAAGTAGAGAATTGAAAATAAAAATAAATGCAGTTTGTCAGCGCAACTTCATGTCATTTTTTTAACTTAATATCTTATCCAATGTTTTAAAAGATTATCAGTTATATTTCAAATGTAGATTTTTTTTTTCTCACCAAAATGAGGTTACAAAGCAGTTAGGTGATGTAGTGTTCTTCAGTTCTCCGTGATGATGCTCAATCACCCAGCCATCACCACCATGATTGACATTCCAGTGTTCAAAGCCATCTGCAGACAGACAAGAATATATTGAAGAGAATTATATAAATTAAATCTTTAATGTATTTTTACATATCTATTCATGAATCATATATGAAATAAGAAAAATACACTTTCATGTAATGTTTTTTATAAAGCAAACCATACTTTGATTCAGAAGATTTCAGTTTGTCTTCTTTTTCCAGGTAATAAACTTACAGTATCACTCAAGCAAGACAATATAAAGACACCAACAAGAAACTAGAAACAAACCTGAGCCTTTAGCAAGTAGGGATGTCACCATACCAAAAGGTTTGTATTTGATACCAATATTAGTGAAAATTCATGATACCCGATACCATGGCAAAAAAAAAGAAATCCCATTCAAAACCTTTTTTTTTTTTTATAAAAGTACCTCAATTATTTGAGTGAAAAATATGTTGTCTTTTTCTGTAATGGAATATAATATATATAAATACTGCTAATAATAGCAGCTTTATATGAGGGAAGTTAAAAAAAATTCCGCATTTTTATGTTTTTATTGGAAACAGTGAAGGCGGGGACGAGTAGTAATTGGGCATTAAAAAGTTGGCACAACGCTGAGAAAATTGCATCGTAAATGAAGGTGAGTATGTAGAAACGTGATGTAATTTGTGTCCTTAATAAATAGGGTTAAAAAAAAGTGTGGAAACGTTTTGAACATCCCTTGTAATAATGATATATCCATCAAGTAGTTACCCAAATGTCATTTAAGTAAACTAGTATTAGCATTCAAAAATATATAATAATATTAAAAAAATATATAAATACAATGCAAGGCTTGAATTTTAAGAATCATTAAGGACATAATGATTCCTACTGTTAATAGCAAATGGGGGATCTATACTAATAAAAGGCAAAGCCCTCACTCACTCACTGACTCATCACTAATTCTCCAACTTCCCGTGTAGGTGGAAGGCTGAAATTCGGCAGGCTCATTCCTTACAGCTTACATACAAAAGCTGGGCAGGTTTCATTTCGAAATTCTACACTTACTGGTCATAACTGGAACCTATTTTTCTCCATATACTGTAGCTCGATGGCCGTGGGGGGCGGAGCTGCGTGTGACATCATCACGCCTCCCACATAATCACGTGAACTGACTGTGACCGCAGTACATAAAAAGGAAGGAAGAGCTCCCAAAGAGCGCTGAAGAAAAATGCAGAATACTTTATTCACGAGATACAAGTTTAATGAGAAGACACGAGGTATAAACGAGACTTTGGATCACTTTTTTTTTCACGGAGTTAAAATTGCTGTAGCGAGAAACTTTTAAGTGCCGGGTCTTAGCTAACATTAAATAAAGCCGTTGACATTGCAACATCACACAAGAGAGCAGCTCACATGAACTGACTGAACGCAGTACGAGTGATCACTTCCATGCATCAAACCTGTTCAAAAAAAACATTACACAATTGACAACGTGATGGCTTTATATGTCGATCGTTTATTAAACAGCGGAGAAGCTGTGTAAAGGCTGTTTCACAAAAAACCAGCGGAGCATCTTATATGAGCAGGCAGTCAGCTAAAGAAGGGAATCAATAAATATCTATAATCGTAATAAACAAACAAAAATAACGTACAAGCCGCGGATTAAATAAAGGAAATGGGTACCTGAACAGTAAAGTAAGTCTCAAATAGCTACACAATAACTATAAGAATCATAATAAACGAACAATAAAACAGTACAGAACCGCGAAGCAAGGAGAAACGATGGCCTTATATGGTGTTCGTTTATAAAGCAGCGGAGAAGCTGTGTGAAGGCAGCTACACAAAAAAACAGCAGAGCACGACTCTCTGAATGTATTCCTGGCATCACCGTTATACCCTCTGATCTCCCATTTCAATTGAAATGCCTCAAATTTCCAGTAAGGCTCTGCTTCGCGATGACAATTAATAAGTCTCAGGGACACACCCTACAAAAGGTTGCCATTGATTTGAGGCAACATTGCTTTCCTCCTGAACAAAACTATACGTTGCATTCTCAAAAGTAATCTCAGTGCACAACTTGGTCATTTTACAACCGGACTGCTGAACTGACAACGTGGTATACAAAGAGATCCTTAACAGAGAGTTATTGGTATATTTTCCCTCAGTTTAAAAAGGTTTTCTTTTCTTCTTAATAAAAATTTAAAAGCAGTTCTTCATCGCTGCAAAGCGCGGGGATTTTGCTATATACAGTATATATATTGTGGCCCCCGGGCGGAGCCCGCCGGACGCCAGGAGGACGTGAGGAGGGCTTGTGCCTCCTCCAGACCGCGAGGCGTCCGTCCTGGTTCTGTTGGGGCCACGGGTTGAGGGCATGGAAGCCCTTCCCTGTAGGGCCCGTGGTCACCGCCAGGCGGCGCCCGATGCGGTTTATCCCCGCGGTTACCGGTCGGGCAGGAGCCCGGCCGGACGCTTGAGGACCGGAGGAGGGCGAGTGCCTCCTCCAGACAGAGTGGGGGCGTCCGTCCTGGTTAGGCAAGGGGCCTCGGGTACAGGGCTTTGAAGCCCAGCCCTGTAGGGACCGTGGCCACCGCCAGGCGGCGCCCGGTGCCTAATTATCCGGGAGCCGGCACTTCCGCCACACCAGGAAGTGCCGGGGAAGACTTTGTGTGGCGCCCGGAGAGCTGTTAGGAAGGCAGCCGACACTTCCGCCACGCTGGGGCGTGGCCAAGGAGCAGATGGCGGAAGCACCTGGGGCTCATCCGGGAGCCTTATTTAAGGGGCGCCTCCCTCCAGTCATTGGTGGAAGTCGGGAGGCAGAAGGACTGAGCTGGAGAGCGGACAGGAGGCGGCCAGGACAAAGGCACAGAGACTGTGGGCCCTGGACTGTGGGGAAATCAGTGCAAGAGGCACTGGGGTTCGTGAGAGCACGTGACATTTTATATGATTGTAAATAGTGTAAATAAACGGTGTGTGGGTGCAAAAATGATGTCCGTCTGTCTGTGCGGGCCAGGTTTCACTATATATATATATATATATATATATATATATATATATATATATATATATATATATATATATATATATATATATATATATGTATGTATGTATGTATGTATGTGTATATATACTGTATATATATATGTAGATATGTAAATATATGTAGATCTGTATATATATGTATACTAGGCTGACCCGCCTTTTAAAGCGATCGACTTTTAAGTTGACCACTTCTTAAGGCAATTCAATGTGTAGATCAATTTGATATTTTATACAAACTCATTAATTTGGTTATATTGCATTTGAGCGGTATTACTTTAATACTCGTAGTTTCTGTTATTTTGTGATGAAATTTAAACTTTTTTTCTATATTGAGGTCGCCATTTTGAACCCCCCTGATATTTACTATGCGGTGAGGCATTTGTACTCCATCAACATTAATTATTTCCAGAGACATCATTTTGTCTATTTTTCCAGCACATCGCGCACAAAAGCAAGGGAACGATGGGAGCACCAGAACTCTGCTCACATCATGCCGCTTTGTACTGCAAGCTGCAAATAGTAAGTCTGTGATAAGCGGAATACCGCTACGCTTTCCACTCACGGGACGGAAGGACAATCCCGACCGCTTTTATATAGTAAGAAAGAAGAAGAAGATATCGCACAGTCTGGAGTAGAAAATCATCTTTTACCTGGAAAACGAAACTACAAATCCCATTGTGTATTGCAAAATGGACGGGCGTGTGAAACTCGCGCCATGTAGCACTCACGGGACGGAAGGACAATCCCAACCGCTTTTATATAGAAGGATATGTGTCTGTGTGTGTATATATATATATATGTGTGTGTGTATGTATGTATGTATATTTATGTGTGTATATATGTTGATATGTGTATATATGTATATATATGTAGATGTATATATATATATATAGATATGTGTATATGTAGAAATGTTTATATGTATATATGTTTATATGTGTGTCTGTGTGTGTGTATATATATATATATATATATATATAAACTCCGTACTAACCACAACTCTCTCTTCTGTTTCTTTTTCCGGTTTCTTTGTGGTGGCAGCCTGCGCCACCACCACCTATTCAAAGCATCATGATGCACCAACATTGATGGACTGAAAGCCAGAAGTCTACGTGACCATCATCATCAGGTCCTTCCATGAAAACCCTAAATACAAAGAGGACTGTTTGACTTATGTTAGGTAGAATGCCCAGAGGGGACTGGACGGTCTTGTGGCCTGGAACCCCTACAGATTTTATTTTTTTCTCCAGCTGTTGGAGTTTTTCTTTTGTTTTTTCTGTCCACCCTGGCCATCGGACCTTACTTATTCTATGTTAATTAATGTTGACTTATGTTTATTTTTTATTGTGTCTTCTATTTTTCTATTCTTCATTTTGTAAAGCACTTTGAGCTACATTTTTTTTGTATGAATACGTGCTATATAAATAAATGTTGATTGATTGATTGATTGATAAATATATATATATATGACAGTAACACTCATAACAGTGACAAAACAATTACATTGACAATCATGTTACGTTATTTTTAAAATGTTTCCTTTTCTTTTTCATAAAAACACACTACTTCTCCGCTGCGAAGAGCAGGTATTTTGCTAGTATATTATAATTTTGGGGGTTGTTTGTTTCAGTGTAGGGATTAGAGGATGACATCATCATGGACCACCTGACTACTATGTGCACTTTTCAAATACATTCTTTTGACATTCTTTTCAGTACCTGAAAATACTGCTTAAAATCAATACTACAAATAAAAATTGAAAAATGACTATATCTTTATTGTTAAATAAGCAAATTCATGATAATTTGGGATATTAGATAGAGTCGCATAGTGTGGGGGAGGAATGATCTCCTCAGTCTGTCAGTGGAGCAAGACAGTGTCAAAAATCTGTCACTGAAGCTACTCCTCTGCCTGGAAATGACACTGTTCAGTGGATATTATAAAGTCTGATTTGTCAGAGAACATCTTTGTTAGGTTTGTAATGTTTGAAATTGTAGAAATTTAAAGATTTATATTTGCAACATTAGCTTTTAAAAAAAAACATGCTAAAGAGTAAAATTTAATGAATGAATCAAATTGATTAAATTTGCAAATATCACAAAACCCTGGTGCTTTCATTTTCCAAATTACTTCTTTTAATTCTTAATCTTTTTCCAAATTCTAATTTCCTGTGTGAAATCCAACTTGGGCAGCACGGTGGTGCAGTGGGTAGCGCTGCTGCCTCACAGTTAGGAGGCCCGGGTTCGCTTCCTGGGTCCTCCCTGTGTGGAGTTTATATGCTCTCCCTGTGTCTGCGTGGGTTTCCTCGAGGCACTTTGGTTTCCTCCTACAGTCCAAAGACATGCAGATTAGATGCAATGGTGATTCTAAATTGTCCCTAGTGTGTGTACGCCCTGCCCAGGGTTTGTTTGCCTTGCACCCTGTGTTGGCTGGGATTGGCTCCCTGTGACCTCGTAGTTAGGATATAGCAGGTTGGATAATGGATGGATAGAAATCCAACTTACTAGTTTGACATGAATCTACTGTTTCCGAACTCTTGTAAAACACCCATTGTTGTGCTGTTGTCAAGATTTCTTATATGACTGATCAGACTTTGTATTGCTTAGCCTGTGTAGTAATCCAGAATTGGAATCTTCACTGGACCTACAGTGTAACTGTTAAGACTGCATCACATTAGCTGACACTGCCTTCAAATATATGACACATGTGCTTTCACATTTTAGGGATTATACTCCCGAACATTATTCGTTTGGCATCAAAAACCAAATGAATGACACAAATTTTGAATTTGCATTATCTAATTTATGTGTGGTTTTGCACCTCCTACTAACAGGCAGAATCTCAGTGATTTGTGATTTGAAGCACTAAATAAATTGTATGATATTAACAAATGGAGCAGCTCATTTTATCACCAATGTAGACAAGCCAAATGGACACTGAAACTTGGCTATGCTTTTTATTTGCTAAAACTGTTGTTAACACTGCCAGTGTGCACAGTCACCTGCAACTGTAAACTGTTTAAACCGATTAGAATAAGAATAAATGCATAAATCGAAATCTGCAGATGTGCTTGATGCAATCAGAGAAAGAATGCAATGCCTCTGTTCCTTTTTAAGAACTGTGTAGGACATGTTATTAAAAGCGATTAACCTCACCGTCATTTTGTCTCCTCTTACAACTTTGTTTCAGAGCAAGTTGAATTATTAAAACTCACATCTGATCGCACTTTCAAAGGGCTTATGAGCCTGTTTCTGAATGAACTTTGTAAATGGGGTAATAGTGTCAATAATGAAAGCCTGTGTGTTTTGGTTGTATTATTATTGATAATAAAAAATGAGCACAATCTCCCTCAAAAATGTGTGGAAAGTCACAAAGCATTTCCAATGAAAAGTTCTGCTTTTTTTCTTTTTGACATATGTTAATGTGTTGCTGTAGCATCATCCTCACAAACTGTGAGCCTCTTTTGCCAATAAGTAACCAGCTGAATAAGCACCCATGAATAAGAAGCTAACTTCAGCCTTGTGTTTTTAGTTACTTTCTTCTCGCTTATTACTGGGCCTTCTGAGTAATAAGTCCACTTGCAGTCACATATGAGTGCAATAGCAACTTTAACTTGGTGGTACAAATACTGTAAAAAAGCGAGTACAGTTACATTTTCTGAACTTTGGTAATGATTTGGTATCAAAGTACCTGTTCTTATGAAATCCCTTCTCTATTTTGTTTACAGTACAGATAACACCACACTGAGAATAACGAAGACATTTCCTGATGTGTTACTCTAAAATCACCCAGCTTTTACTCCTAATTAACTTTTAGTAGCATGTAAAGACTACTTCAGTTTTCATTGTCAGGTCACACTAGCTGAGCTTCAGAAGACACTACCGTGATATATAAGTGAAGCCCCATTAGCAAGCTATGTTCCATCAATGAATTTACCAATCATGTCAGTTAGCTCAGTCTTTTCAATTATGCTATTTGCATATACTCAACATACCATCTCCACAAGGATTCTTGATAAGGTTCCTGGCAAACAATTTAAAAAACAGATTTTTCCAGTTAGTGTGGGATGGTAGGCGAGACTGGAGTTTCTTACTTAGCGCCTGTTCATATTTCACCCTCCAAAGTGCTTGGCTGTTGACAACGTCTTTCCATCGCTTACACACAAGCCTACAGTTTGTGATCAGTTCACAGAAAGGAACATGGATTAGGATGAGAAATAGGATATCATCAGACACTTCACTTAGGTCCATAACAAACTTAACGTCCTTTACATTTCTCTCAGTGCACTGATGATGTGAAGCCTGTCCCATTTCTTCAGAATGCATCAGTTTCTGTACAAGGAAAACAGAAGTGGTACAGTCAGGCCAAAAAAAAACAAAAAAAAAAAAGCACAGATCAATGCTTAACAAACAATTCCTATTTTTGCAGTCACACATTTATGAGTGACAAAGTGGAAGAAGTGATGTAGAAAAGAGAGATGTGAATGCGTCTAGGTTCACTTTTGCAACATGTATATCTTCAGATTTAAACACGTGAAAGACACTTTCTGACTGCATAAATGTATAGTTAAATGCAATTAAAGGTGAGGTTCCAGATTTTTGTTTGTTGGCATCTACTTTTCCTGATAAAGAAATTCATGAAGTACCACTCGATAAGTATGTATTTCTTGTAGTACAACATATCACATCATAAACAGAAAACGACAAAACATCAACTGCAATTCAGCCCAAATCTTTTTCTTGGATGGTGAGACATATTCTGTAATATAAAAAAATGGGCAATTTTATTCAACATTAAAATAATTTGTGACAGTAAAGCACAGTGCAGTTATGATCTCCTGTTGTTGGAATTCAGATGCCATGGTGATCTCTGCTCAGGAGCTGATGAGGAGGTTCCAGGAGTTAAACTGGTTACTCATAGTGGTGATTTGAAAAGGAGCAACTTTGTAGAGGTGTAAATGATGTGTTTGTGTTAACATATAACAACTTGTTTTCACGTAACTTTTAGCTTTATGCTGTTAATGAAGTGTGGTATATAATCTTTATTGTACATGAACATGAAAGTACCCTGTGCAGAGTTCAAGTGCCGATTCAGTTATAGCAGAAGCACAAAAGAATTAAGTTAAGAAATTTAAACAAACACTGAAAAAAGCTACATCATGTAATATGCACAAAATAAGACAAGCCCTTTCAAAAAATAGCTGATTTGTGATTAAAATGTACTTTCACAACTCATCTTTTAACACAAATGTAGTTATTGACTATTTTGCCATTCAGTTATTACCTGCAACACATTCATACTTAACATAATCAATCACTTTTGGCAGGCACAGCATTGAGACATGTTTTTATTGAAATGTCTAAAGTAAATCCAAACATACTTAATAACTTATAGGAATAATTTAGGGACCCATTTCATATATGCCTTTTACCTTGAAATTTAGTTTACTAATTAGCACATAAATAAACTGTATATTTGGTCCCATTTTGTACTTGTAGTTGTGTCACTAACGCCAGTCTCTGAGCTGCTCAATGTCAGTTGTTATAAGGAGGCACACGCCACAAAAATGCAATAAAAAAGGGTAAAAAGAAAGTAAGGCACTTTAAGGTAAGGCAATAAACACACATTTCTGAATGTCATCGAAATGTTATACCAGACAGACAGAACTTCAACATTTCCCCCCTCACAGTTCATGAATACAAAATATTTGAAGAAAAATGTCAGCTAATGACACCATCGGTTCATTTCTAAAGAAGAGCGACTCCTTAGCATGTAAAACTGGTTTGACTAAGAAAACTACAAACTGGAGAGTAGTACAGAGAAAAGAACCTTACTGTTAGAATGGGCTCCTCCACCTTGAAGGCCTGGTAGTGACAGCACACCTACAGAACCCCGCACGACATTACTGATAGTTACATGTTCGTGTGCAGAGTAACGCTTTACTAGTATAAAGCATTAAACAGTAATATTACGTTTTCGATCAGTAATAATATAACATACTACTTTTGAACAATTAACAATTATATTAGTTACTTTGGCATGAAAAGAAATATTACCCTTTAACAAACTGCTTAAAATCCGCACTTTTTCGTTTTTCCCACATATTAGCAACAGCACTCGGAAGGCACTGCGCCTTTACTGTTATGTTGTATGCTGTCATTAGTCACAAAACCACCACTCGAAGAGGCA
The DNA here is from genome assembly GCF_016835505.1 of Polypterus senegalus. Taxonomy (NCBI): domain Eukaryota; kingdom Metazoa; phylum Chordata; class Cladistia; order Polypteriformes; family Polypteridae; genus Polypterus; species Polypterus senegalus. Next base: position 165,963,852 of record NC_053154.1, read on the forward strand.
CATCCTAAAGAATCCCGGATTACCTGGAAACTACAAGGTAAATACGTCTTCTTACGATACAAGACACTCCTCTCTCCTAGCGCGCCTATCTGAAGCCATTAAGTTACGGAAGTCTCAGCTCATACCAGGAGAACTGTCTTTCAGATTTTCGTTTATAAAGACTCCTTCTTATGAAATATTAAACAATTAATATGAACAAATCGCTCCCTGATATTTTGGAAATCTTAAGATAGTATTTGGCGTCGTTTTTACTTTTGTTAACTGGATGCAACTTATTTATTGATTGCAAAAAGTCACGTAATTTGCACAGACATTTACAATTACCAAATTTAATAACATTGTCAATTCCAATGTCAAAAAACATCCTGTGGATGCACCGGGACGCGTCTTCAGTGATGTATCCTGGGTTCATTGGGTATTTCGGGTCTCACAACTTCGTCTGAATTAAGACTTGTCTACGCATCGCTCCTTTTTATCCTGAGCCACATTAAGACTCTTTCTGCGGTTTCTGTGATGGCTCTGACTGCTCTTCTTTTTTCGATTCCTGTCACAACTTACAGAGTGAGAGGCCGGCAAAGCCCGTATAACCCACTTCCCCAGGTAGGAAATGAACTTGTCATCCTTGTCTCTAGCACTGCTCTAGAAGGTCCTTGGACGTTGTAATAATTCCTCTTGAATGTCTCCTCTTTGCGATCCTCCCAGGGAACAGTGAGTTCAGACTTGTGTTTAATATACAACCATTAGGACAAATATTACCTTTTATTTATGCACTGCCTGGTTCTGATTATGTTAAAATAGACACAATTGCTAGTATGTGCTTATGTATGAGTGCATGTGTCTACAAATGCACTGTATTATTTTAAAGGATTTGTTTGCTGAATATTTTGAAAGTTTCATATCTATTTACGAAGTAAAAAGCTGCATAATATCAATATACTACTTAATAAAAAGCATTTTATTCAAAGAATTACTTTTTAAAAGTAACTTAACCAACGCTATTCGTGAGCAGGGTAAAAATTTCCACTTACGTTTGCACTAAAAGAAGCCTCCTCCAACTCCTCCTTCTCTGGGGTGTCTTCGGCTCTGCTGTTTATCTCACTCTTTGGGTGCTGGTGCTGATTTCGGTGCTCCTCCGCGGCTGTTGGGGAACTTGCCACCCAAAAACGCAGCGACAGAAGTATACTAGGGGAAACCGAAAGACCAGCTCTGACCAACTTCCAGTAAATCTGCGCGGTGGTCTTACAGGAAACAGAAAATGAAAGAAACGAGTACAGCTACAGACAGGAGTCTCCAAATACACCTCCCTGCAGAGACAGAAATTTGGAATGGTCGGATCACATTTCTCTACGCTAGGGGTGATTAAGATATAAGAAAATATATTTCCTGAAAGTATGTTCGCCATCTCGGCAAATAGACTGAAATAGAGTCACACGTCATTTTCATTGGTCAGTCCTTAGCAAGTTTGATTTTTAACAAGTATTGTGGGGGCGCGACTCCAATGTAGTGACCGGATCTTGTGGTTACCCACCCAAAAGGACTGTTTTTCATTCTGCTGTGCATGGTAGCCTGGTGCGGCAACACACTATCAGCGCATGTTACCTTATCCTCTTGTACCTCTTTATTTTCCCGCTTATGATGGTGAAATTTAACACAACCCCATTCCTTAAAGGTTTAAAACCTATCAATTTTACAGATAATTACAGTTCACCCGTAAGGCACCGTTATTCCTACGCGAGTTTAATTCCTCCAGTATGGGATGGCCGGCAGCAAACAGCAGCCGTTGGATCCTGTTAGCGGCCAGCTGTAGCGCATCTTCCCATGTTACACCGCAATCACTGAGGTCTTCCTACAGTATATTGTAGCTCTCGTGACCTCGCGGGTCGTCCGCGCCTCTTTTTCCAAACTGATGGTTTCCAGACCACGACTACGTAATGGACGTGTGAAGCTGAGTCTGAAGATGTAAAGATGTGTCCTGCGAACATAATTCCATGCTCAGCAACGGTGTCCTGTAGCCTCTTTTGACCAGATCGTTTTAACATTTTGCTATTTGTTACTTGATCTCCCCAGATTACTTTAAGAACTCTTCTCAAGCATTGCTGATTATGTGTTGATTTCATTGTCATTTTCCTCGTTTCACTGGCTTATGTTGCTGCAGGCAGTACAAATGTTGAGTACAGCTTCATCTGTATACTAAGGCATAAGGTCTTTGATTTACAGACATTGTTCATGTGTCTGAAAATGCCACCTGCCTTGCACAGTCCCGTGTTAATATCATCACGACATTACTATCCTTTGCAATGCAACTGCCAAGGCAGGTAAATTTGTCGACTACTTCCAGTACAGTTTTTAGTGCCCTGCCTGACTATGTGCTAGTGACTGTACATACCCTCATAACCTTGGATTTCTCTTCACTTACTATCAAGCCTACTGTCATTCTCTGCCAGTAGTGCTATATCATTGGCAAGAGCGACATTTGGGGGTGGCAAGTGGGTCAACCGCCATAGGTCCTGTGCCTAAGGGGGCCCCGCTTTTGAAATCCGCATGTCCCGTTCGAGCAGATTTGTCAAGTTACATTCTACAGTTATATTTTGATAAACTCCACATGTTATCTTGCAATAATTTAGCTGAATACTGTAATGAGAAAATCCGGTATATGTTTATTTTTATTAAATCCGCATGCAAGTTTATACGATCCACACATACCGGTAACAGCGTTTGATGTAACCGGCCCCACATGGGGTTGGTCAGCCATAGGCCCAGCACACCTCTAAGGCTGCCTCTGATCATTGGTGAAGTCAAGGTCAGTGAACCAATCTTGTTGGTGTCACAGTATTCCAAATTCAGGTTAGTTCATTGCCTTTCTCATCACAAAGTCTATTACAATTATATATAAGAATGGTGACAAGATACATGCTTGACTGATAAGATTTTGAAGAAATCTGTATATCCAGTGATAGTTTTGATGCAGCAGCTGGATTCAGCCTGCATTACTTTGAAGAATATGTTTATACATTTTTCAGGGATGCCGTAGTATTTATGAATTGTTCACATGGAGGGTTTGTGGATGCTGTTGAATGCTTTTATGAAATCTATGAAGTTAATGCAAAGATGTTGATATTCTAGACTTTGCTCTAGAGCGTTTTGCAAGGTAAATATTTTGTTCACTTTGTGATCTCCCTGCATGGAAATCAGCCTGTTACCCCCTGAGGGTTTTGTGTACAGCATCTTCAAGCAGGTTTAATAGAATTTTGGAAAAGACTGTTCCAGGTATTGATATTAGGGTTATTCCTCTGCAATTGTTGCAGTCGATCAGGTTTATTTTTTTTGGTAAACTGATTATTATTTGGTAAGCTGTCTATTCTTTTGATATATTTTCTTCTTGCCATATTTTGATGAAAAGCAGTAACAACTGGATCATCACCATGTTTAAGTAGTTCAGCTGGTATGCCATCCAGGTCAGGTGCCTTCTTTGTTCTGCAGCTATTTATTGCTGCTTTCAGTTCAGATGCTTTAATATCAGACAGATCAATGTCTAATGCTGCAGTAGTCTCATCATTCAACTGCAGGTCAATCGTAGGTTCAGGTTGAAAAAACTTCCTGAATATGATCTACCTAGCTTGAATTCTGTTCTTCCTCAGTTACTAGTGTTTTCCCAACTTTACTTTTGATTGAGATGTTTGAGTATTTGCTCTTTCCGCAGATATTTTTCACAATGTGGTAGAGACGTCTGGTTTCATTTATGTCAGCTGCAGCTTGGGGTTCCTCAACATTCTGCTCAAACCATTTCCGTTTCTAATTCTTACAGTTATTTCTTGACTACTTTGTCTAATTCTCTGTATTTGTCTGCAGCACCTTCTTTTGAAGTCTCAGTTTATGCTTGCTGCTTGTTGTTTTTAGCAATATATTAGAAGATATGGAAAGATAATCCCAATCTAAAGCAAATGATCATTTATTTTCTTTTAGACGATACAATGCTTAAAGCCTGTGGCCATGTTGTTTGTAATTGGGTTTAAAGGTGTCTTTCTGAGCAAAGTTAAAAATAATTTCATGCTGAAGAAGAAAAAAAAGAGACTGGCCACGAAGCGTCTCGCGGGGACGGTAAACATGAGAGTTGGTGCCAAGAGTTTGTCCCAGGGCTGTCTCGTAGGGACGTGGAACATGAGATTCTTGCAAGACACGCCCTGCTTACAAAAGATATCATATAAGAGCAAACCCATTAAAAAAACACACAGTCGTGTAAAAGCACATAATGCACACAGATCCTGTGCTCTCAACACATATAAAGTGTATAAGGACAAAACGGAGAATAGAGACCCAAAGGCATTAGAGAGAAAAAAGGCAGATAAGAGATTATGAAAGCAGTGGAATTCGAAAGGCTCAAACAAACGATGGCGCGATACACATGCAGAGAAAGGTACAGAATATGAAAGCAGTAAAATTCGAAAGTGTTGTAGTGTCCCAGCCAGGTTGAGGCCTTTTTGGTTTTAAGTGACTGTTTGGTCCGATTGAGAGAGGGCGGAGTACAGCACGGGAGACTGATAGCGGGGTATTGATTGATGCGGTAAAGGGGGGGCGAGACATGGGGATGAGGGATTGGAGAGGGTGCTAGAAAGCTGTGTTTGGGGTTACGAAGTCGGCGATTGTTCAAGGAAAACTTTTGTGACACTTTATCATGTCAGTCGCTACAGTATCAAAGAAAACATAGTAAAGATCGCATTACCGCAAACAAAAGGTGATTAATCATCAGAACCAGGTGTAATTGAAAAAATAACAGGACAAATCGAGAACAGAAATAAAAGAGTAGACAACAAAGTCCTTTCGCCTTTGCATCATTCAATGCACAAAACGTGGATTTACACAATAATAGACTATACGTTATAAGAATCTGTGGTCCTGGAACAGTTAAAGCAATGACAAGTTTAATTTCAAAGAAAACACAATTTGGTCAGGTGTTTATTTATGATCACGGAGAAGCGATGCAAATTTTAACAGCCAGAAAGAAAGGTAATGTATATATTCTGCGAATACCATGACACACACCAAAGGAGATCGTGATATGTCATTCGTATTAAAATGTTTACAGTTTACTGTGAGAATAGCTTTTGCTATGACAATCAAAAAATCACAGGAACAAACATTAGAAAAAGTTGTATTATTTATTAGAGAAATAGAAACAATATTCACTCACGGACAGTTATACACTGCATTGTCACAATGTTTCTCCAAAAAATATTGTTTTTAATAAAACTTTAAAGTAAAAGTGCAAATAATGAAATTGAAATAATTCCAAAGAAAAAAAAATTTAAATTGTATATCCGATTAACCAAACACAGGGGTTGGCGAGCGAGGCGAGCAGGGGGCAAAGCCCCCTAGTATTTAAATAAATTAATTTAAAGTAATGATTCTGTAATGTTGTATCTTCAGATCTTAGCCACTGCGAGAAAATTCTCACGAAATTTAACTATCTGTTCCCGCCTACTCATGCAAATTTAAAAGCCAATTGGCCAATCGGTGGAGTGACAGTCATGGATGTTTGCAGCTTGGGGGTAGGAACAGAGTATTTGGGTGGCAATATCATTATCAATATCATATCATCTCTAAATAGACTAATCAATGCTGGTGGGATTTTGTGGGTTTGTGTGGAATTTTGAGTGTCATTGATTTAAGTCTAAACTGAAATCATAAGGCTTTGGAGTCTGAGTGATTTTTTGGATTTGGATATTATTGGTTTGGGATTTTATTCAACTACAGCTGCTGGTCATGTGTTGGTTCATTATATATCTCAATATTGTTTAATTGGTAAATAAGGATAAAATAAATAATTAAGTGGTCTAGGCAATTAGCAAGCTGATCAAAATAAAAAAAAATAATAAGTACCAAGAATTGGTCACTGATTAAGAAAAGGGTTAGGATGAAAATCTGCAGCCATGGTGGCCCTCCAGCATCAGAACTGGACAGCTTTTTTTTAATGGTTTGCACATTCAAAGAAAATTTATTATATAACCTAAATAGTGTCCAACTGTATATAGGGTCTTAATTTTTATTTATACACAGAAAGAAAAAGAAAACCTTAATGATACAATATTGAATGACAAACATATTTAAATGAAGTTGAAAAGCCTTTAAAAAGTAGTAGCTCTTATGTATGTAAAACTGACATATAGTAGTACTATAGTTAATTATATAGTGTTTTTCTGAGTTAATCAGGCATGTCAAAATGTAGCAGTATTCAGCAATTTTGAACAGGGTTCTCTCTATCAGTACTTTTATTCAAGACTACAAATAGATCTATCCAAAATATTTGACAAATACATGAAGAAAATGTTACACTAAGGAACTTACAGAGTGTTTTATTAACTGGCTAGTATCTGTCCAGTATTTTAAACGTCAATTCTCTCATCTTCTTATTGATAATTAAAGAAAAGGTCCAAAATGAGTGACAGGACTTCCTTTGTAGAGCTGACCATTGAAATCGTCATTGAATGATTAGTTTTATGAATTATTAAGGGCCTTATAAAACTGCTATTAAACCTTTTGTCCAATAAGTTAACTCCATTTAGAGCTAATAAAAAAGTATCTAATAAATAACTGCAATTTTAAAAGGAAAAAACCCACATGCCTTTTTAAATTCTTTTATTGTAGTGATACTTCCAAAATTTGAGGAAATCAGAATAAGCAGTTATATGATGATTCCTGTGAATTCACTGATGAATAAATAAATCTTTAAGATTAACTAATTTTTGTAAGAATAACAATCGTCCATTATGGGTTATATGATAATTGTTCTGGAGGAGAAATTATGTGGAGAATAACAATTTGAAAAATTTAAGCCAAATCGTCAACACTTGTTTATGAAAGGCAAACAATTTTCTAAGGGCATATAAGGGCATAGCAGGAACTGTAACCAGTCAACTTTGTTCAAAATGAAATTGTGCATGCGATTCCATTTTGTAAAAAAAAAATTAAGAAATCTTATGATCCAATTCATTTCATAAGTTTGGTTGAGTATGAAGAAGTCCTTTAAGTCGTCTGTCTGATATTCTATTTTGTAACACACCCTTTTTAACTTTGTGAGGCCTTTTCCATTTTCTTAACCTGCTTATCTGGTTCAGGGAAGCTGAACTAATCACTAGGCACAACTACTGGGCCGAGCAAGAGTCCATTGTCATATGAAACTAAAAAGAATCTTATCTAACTTAACAAGAATGCAATTAGGATCTTCTAATGATGGAAAAAACACATGACATTCTTGATAAACCCTCTACTTTATTTAATAGGATTCTGCCTTGCATAGATACTGCAGGTATCTAGTCAACCAAGCATTAAATCTCTTCAGTATGTAATTTGAGACTAACATGTAATTTAAATTGGTAATATTTTGAACATCCTTAGAAATTATATTGCTAAAATAAAATGTACAATTTTCACTGGTATGTTACAAAGTGGGCTATCATTACATTTTTTTTTCCAAAGGAAAGAGTTCACATTTTTAATTTGACATTTAGTCCTGAAAAGCTTGTCAAATGATTATTTTTTAAAAAGATTTAGAAAGTTTGTGTTCATATCTTTGGCTAAATGTGCAATTTTAATTTCATTATTATTTAAACCAATACATTTAAAGGAGCTTTGTTCAATCAGAAAATTATGAATTTGAGCAGTTAAGTGACAGAGCAAAGGAGAAGATGAACTTTCTTGCTTTTCTTAGCATTAAGTTTATCTGACATTCAATGGACAACCTAACTGAACTATTCATACCTTAATAGTATAGAGAATTAAAATTTATGGATCAATGTGCTCTCAATCATTAGCTTCAGAATTATTAAAAAGCTTATGCTTATATTTTCATTTTTAAAGTAGCTTAAAAGCCCCATTTATCTGTCAGCATAAAGACTGCTGTGTTTTTTATTTTACTTACAAGCAGCTTGTTTTTCTTTTTTACTTGCTAAACTTAAAACTTCAGTGAGATAATTAAAAATCAAAGACACTGTGTACTCTGAGAGAGCTGAACAGGCCATGTTTTACAAATACAGTTGCTGAGATTTTAACTTGCAGAAACCTAAACAGGCCATTTTGTAGAAAATATATAGAAAGTTTAAATCTATGTATCAGTACTTCCTTATGTGTTAATGCTTTTTAATCCAGTTAAAGTAAAATGTATTATATTAGCTAGCTTCAGGTTATATAAGAATTAATAAAATTAATAAAAGCTTGTGCCTGTATTTTTTATTTTCTTTAATCAGCTAGAAAGCTGCCTGTGGTTATCAGCTTCAGGCTACTTGGCTTCACTTACAGCGGCCAGGCCTCTGCTAGCCTTCACTCTGCCTGCCTATTGAGACACTAGCATGAGGTGACAAACAAGGAGAGTGTGAACTATAAGAAGACAGCGTTATTGTCTTAGAGATGTAGCTGCTTATAAAACAGCCTTAATGGGGGATTATGCAACAAGAAAGTATTCATTTGAGCAGCCCAGTATCTCACATACGGGTCCTCCTGATTCTGACTTAAATGTTGGGAATTGATTGATAAACAAGTCTCAGACATCTGCACATGTTAAGGAGTAATGTTGGTAAGTTTTGGTCAGATGATTGACACTAGATAATGGATGCTAGTGGGCTGGAACATTAGGTAATGGTGGGCTTGGACAGAAGGTAATGGTGGGAAGAACTAGAAGGAGGAGAGTATTATGCATAGTGTAATAATGGTGCTATATAGCGCCTAACCCGGCACAGACTTTACACGGGAGGCACGTATGAAATTAAAAGAGTTTTATTGTTCTTCAGCTGGAGGGCATGTCTTCCCCGTAATCCCTCCAACCACAACACAGTCCTAAATAAAGCACAGTACACCAAGCACTCTTTCTCTCCTCTCTTCCACCACCACTTCTCCTCAGCAAGCTTTATCCACCTCCACCCGACTCTGGCCTCTGAGTGGTGGTCGCTGGCTCCCTTTTATCAGTGCTCCAGGTGGTTGATTGCTGACATCCGGCTGCACTTCCGGGTAAGGCAGAACCAGTGCCCGAAAGGGGCCAGCCGATCCTGTTGCAGCATCACCTGGCGGCGCCTGCGGAACCCCTATAGAGCTGCACAGAACTCCAACCCCCATGAAGCCCTTGGGAGTCTGAGTCACCACTGCAACCCAGGGGTGCTGCTATCTAGCGTCCAGGGGAAGATACTGGGCTTCCCACCCTTGTCCCCATGGCAAATGTGGTGAAGGGGCGTCCCGGACAGGCATGGGCCCCGGCCAACTGTCACAATAGATAATAAGAAATGTAACATTGTAAACTGATGCAGTTGCTAATTTAAGTAATTGTGCCATGGTCAAGTCTATTTGTTACATTGTTGTGTAATAAAGATGTTTTTCTGCATTCCCATCTCGACTCCAAGCCTGCCTTCTTCAAGAGATAGAGAGAGAGAACTTTTCTCCACAACACCTAAATTAAAAAAGATAAATAAATAACATGTTGAAAATGAACTAATATCTTTGTGAAAATCCAAAAAAAAATTCCAAAATGGATAAAATTAATTATTTTCCTCAGAATTCTACACACAACACCCCATAATGACGTGAAAAAAGTTTACTTGAGGTTTTTGCAAATTTATTAAAAATAAAAAAACTGAGAAATCACATGTACATAAGTATTCACAGCCTTTGATCAATACTTTGTCGATGCACCTTTGGCAGCAATTACAGCCTCAAGTCTTTTTGAATATGATGCCACAAGCTTGGCACACCTATCCTTGGCCAGTTTCACCTATTCCTCTTTGTAGCACCTCTCAAGCTCCATCAGGTTGTATGGGAAGCGTCGGTGCACAGCCATTTTAAGATCTCTCCAGAGATGTTCAATTGGATTCAAGTCTGGGCTCTGGCTGAGCCACTCAAGGACATTCACAGAGTTGTCCTGAAGCGACTTCTTTGATATCTTGGCTGTGTGCTTAGGGTCGTTGTCTTGCTGAACGATGAACTGTCGCCCCATTCTGAGGTCAAGAGCACTCTGGAGCAGGTTTTCATCCAGGATGTCTCTGTACATTGCTGCAGTCATCTTTCCCTTTATCCTGACTAGTCTCCCAGTTCCTGCCGCTGAAAAACATCCCCACAGCATGATGCTGCCACCACCATGCTTCACTGTAGGGATGGTATTGGCCTGGTGATGAGCGGTGCCTGGTTTCCTCCAAACGTGATGCCTGGCATTCACACCAAAGAGTTCAATCTTTGTCTCATCAGACCAGAGAATTTTGTTTCTTATGGTCGGAGAGTCCTTCAGGTGCCTTTTGGCAAACTCCAGGTGGGCTGCCATGTGCCTTTTACTAAGGAGTGGCTTCCGTCTGGCAACTCTACCATACAGGCCTGATTGGTGGATTGCTGCAGAGATGGTTGTCCTTCTGGAAGGTTCTCCTCTCTCCACAGAGGACCTCTGGAGCTCTGACAGTGTGACCAGCAGGTTCTGGGTCACCTCCCTGATTAAGGCCCTTCTCCTCCGATCGCTCAGTTTAGATGGCCGGCCAGCTCCAGGAAGAGTCCTGGTGGTTTCAGACTTCTTCCACTTACGAATGATGGAGGCCACTGTGCTCATTGGGACTTTCAAAGCAGCAGAAATTTTTCTGTAACCTTCCCCAGATTTGTGTCTCGAGACAATCCTGTCTCGGAGGTCTACAGACAAGTCCTTTGACTTCATGCTTGGTTTGTGCTCTGACACGAACTGTCAACTGTGGGACCTTAGATAGACAGGTGTGTGCCTTTCCAAATCATGTCCAGTCAACTGAATTTACCACAGGTGGACTCCAATTAAGCTGCAGAAACATCTCGAGGATGATCAGGGGGAAACAGGATGCACCTGAGCTCAGTTTTGAGCTTCATGGCAAAGGTTGTGAATACTTACAGTGGTGTGAAAAACTATTTGCCCCCTTCCTGATTTCTTATTCTTTTGCATGTTTGTCACACAAAATGTTTCTGATCATCAAACACATTTAACCATTAGTCAAATATAACACAAGTAAACACAAAATGCAGTTTTTAAATGATGGTTTTTATTATTTAGGGAGAAAAAAAAATCCAAACCTACATGGCCCTGTGTGAAAAGTAATTGCCCCTTGTTAAAAATAACCTAACTGTGGTGCATCACACCTGAGTTCAATTTCCGTAGCCACCCCAGGCCTGATTACTGCCACACCTGTTTCAATCAAGAAATCACTTAAATAGGAGCTGCCTGACACAGAGAAGTAGACCAAAAGCACCTCAAAAGCTAGACATCATGCCAAGATCCAAAGAAATTCAGGAACAAATGAGAACAGAAGTAATTGAGATCTATCAGTCTGGTAAAGGTTATAAAGCCATTTCTAAAGCTTTGGGACTCCAGCGAACCACAGTGAGAGCCATTATCCACAAATGGCAAAAACATGGAACAGTGGTGAACCTTCCCAGGAGTGGCCGGCCGACCAAAATTACCCCAAGAGCGCAGAGACGACTCATCCGAGAGGTCACAAAAGACCCCAGGACAACGTCTAAAGAACTGCAGGCCTCACTTGCCTCAATTAAGGTCAGTGTTCACGACTCCACCATAAGAAAGAGACTGGACAAAATGGCCTGCATGGCAGATTTCCAAGACGCAAACCACTGTTAAGCAAAAGAACATTAGGGCTCATCTCAATTTCGCTAGGAAACATCTCAATGATTGCCAAGACTTTTGGGAAAATACCTTGTGGACTGATGAGACAAAAGTTGAACTTTTGGAAGGCAAATGTCCGTTACATCTGGCGTAAAAGGAACACAGCATTTCAGAAAAAGAACATCATACCAACAGTAAAATATGGTGGTGGTAGTGTGATGGTCTGGGGTTGTTTTGCTGCTTCAGGACCTGGAAGGCTTGCTGTGATAGATGGAACCATGAAATTCTACTATCTACCAAAAAATCCTGAAGGAGAATGTCCGGCCATCTGTTCGTCAACTCAGGCTGAAGCGATCTTGGGTGCTGCAACAGGACAATGACCCAAAACACACCAGCAAATCCACCTCTGAATGGCTGAAGAAAAACAAAATGAAGACTTTGGAGTGGCCTAGTCAAAGTCCTGACCTGAATCCAATTGAGATGCTATGGCATGACCTTAAAAAGGCGGTTCATGCTAGAAAACCCTCAAATAAAGCTGAATTACAACAATTCTGCAAAGATGAGTGGGCCAAAATTCCTCCAGAGCGCTGTAAAAGACTCATTGCAAGTTATTGCAAACGCTTGATTGCAGTTATTGCTGCTAAGGGTGGCCCAACCAGTTATTAGGTTCAGGGGGCAATTACTTTTCACACAGGGCCATGTAGGTTTGGATTTTTTTTCTCCCTAAATAATAAAAACCATCATTTAAAAACTGCATTTTGTGTTTACTTGTGTTATATTTGACTAACGGTTAAATGTGTTTGATGATCAGAAACATTTTGTGTGACAAACATGCAAAAAAATAAGAAATCAGGAAGGTGGCAAATAGTTTTTCACATCACTGTATGTACATGTGATTTCTCAGTTTTTTTTTATTTTTAATAAATTTGCAAAATTCTCAAGAAAACATTTTTAATGTTGTCATTATGGGGTGTCTGCGGTGGGTTGGCACCCTGTCCAGGATTGGTTCCTGCCTTGTGCCCTGTGTTGGCTGGGATTGGCTCCAGCAGACCCCCGTGACCCTGTATTCGGATTCAGCGGGTTAGAAAATGGATGGATGGATGGATTATGGGGTGTTGTGTGTAGAATTTTGAGGAAAAAATGAATTTAGTCCATTTTGGAATAAGGCTGTAACATAATAAAATGTGGAAAAAGTGATGCGCTGTGCATACTTTGCGGATGCACTGTAGGTCTTGTTCCACTAAGTAGGCCTCACCAAGGACTGCCTAACCCAAAAAAGCAACAGGCAGGCTTCAGCCTTCACATACCCATGGGGCCCAAACCTTTAAAGTTTAAAAAAATTGAGAATTGGGAAGATCACCATCAAGCCAAAAATAATGAAGTAAAGTTTCTTTATAAGTAAAGTATTTACTTAAATAATTCAAATATCAAGGAGCACATAAAGCAAAGTATGGAAGAAAGGGCAAAAATATAGGTTCTACCCAAAAGGCAAAAACCTGTAGCAAACAAACCCAATAAAGAAAAAGAAAGACAGTAGCTTAAACAAGAGCAGGGCTTAAAATCCATTAACTCCACAAATAATAGCAAAAAATAAAAAAAACAGAAATTAGATTACAATCAAAATACTGTATAATTGAAACTTCTCCTTTTTTACACCTCCTACATGTTAACAGTTTACAGACGAAGCTGATGTTTATGGCCTTTCTAACAAAGATAAAGACTCTTGCAATAGATGGTCTTTTAGATAAAATCAAAGGGCTAAGGAGTCACATATTCAGCTACTGGTGTGCGATATGGCTAAATAGACTGTAGTTATTATCAGACTAAAAAATATTTTGGCCAGTAATAATTATTGCAGTTACTGTACATATGTCCAGCAGGGAGCATTAGCTTCACAAATGGACCCAGTTCAATGTTGGGTGTGCTCTGTGAAATGTTTGTTCTGTTTAAAGTATCACTGCATAACCAGAATGATAACAAAATAACCACAACAACAGAAACTAATCAAAACATCTTTCAGCATGCAGTCCACGTGACAGTGCAGGGAGACCCTCACAGACAATCTGTAGAGGGAATGTTTCTGTAGCACAAGGTTATTATAGTTTTGCCTTTTTATACTTGTTTTTAGTTTTATATTGCTTCTGATTTTGCTTTTAGTTTTAATTTAGTTTTAGTTGGCCTTCATGTCACATTATTATTTTTAGCTTGGTTTTCATTCCACAAAGACATTTTTATATTGTGTACATTCATTTCATTTTTAGTTTTAGTGGTAAGCCATTATAGATTCAATGAGAAGTCAAGCAAAACGACACCATTTATTGGCTAACTAAAAAGATTACAACATGCAATACAAGCTTTTGAAAACTTGCATATTGTAGTTTTTTTTTAGTTAGCCAGTAAAAGGTGTCATTTTGCTTGACTTCTCATTGTAGTTTTAGTTTTAGTAATTATGGCATGGTTACAGTGATGTTATGGAGGTTAATTTTACGTCACATTGAGAGAACTTTCAATTTAATTTGAAATATAAATTGGAAATATGTTCTGTTAAATCCAGATACTGAATGTGAACAATTTTAAAGGAGGCTTATATTTTGTGATCATTTGTGCAGAACAAACTGCACGTTTGCATGCAGATTAGCAATTCAAATTCAAATGGTACAAAGCAAACTAAATATTTCTTTACGGTAGTCATTACACAACTTACTTCACTGAAGTCTCACCATATCACTGACACACAATTTGAGATTTTGAGATTGTTAGAGTGATTCAGTTATACTGTTCTCCAGAAATGTGGTCATTCTGTTTCAAAATCCAGATGACAACTGTCCACAAGCTAAGAATATGCATTCAACAAATTCAAGTGCCACAGTGGTACACACAAAATCAGCATTGCAATTTCAAAAAAATAAGGCTGGCTTTCTGAGTTTAAGCTAATTATTTCATTAGTTAAGATCTTTTATATTTCTGAAGGACTAGGGTGTTTGCTGAGACTGTTACAAGCTATGCAGCATCATGTTATTGTGAATCAGTCAATAAAAATAATTCTGCTGTATTTACTGTTGTTTGAAGCTCAGTAATGGCCAGTGCACATAGGTAAGGTAAGATTTAAAGGACCAGTAAAATCATATTTAGTTTCAGAAAAAAAAAAACCATATATATATATATATATATATATATATATATATATATATATAAAAAATATATATATATATATATATATGAAATTAGCAAAAAATGCCTAGGCTCCACTTTCCCTTTACTGTATTACCTTTCTGTCTATTATATTAAAAAATCCTGGGATGAGACAAGACTTTTTAGCCTGGGACGAGACAAGACTTTTGTCTATTATATTAAAAATCCTGAGATGAGACTTTGTGCCAAGAAATTTAACCACGCCCGGGAGAGGAAATAATAGACAAAGAGTAGATGGCAAAGTTGAACGTCGTAAAGAGGTTCAAAAAAGTTGGCATGATACACATGCAGAGCAGGTTAGAGATAATGGAAGTGCTAAAATTCAAAAGTCTCAAAAAAATGATAATAAAGATCTCATAGCGCAAACAAACGGAAATTATTACAGTGAAACAGCAAAAAGAGATTGAATATGTGGACATAGGTGATATGACAGAAGTATGTAGATATTGTTTGGCTTTAAACTTTAAGTCAGAGACTTGTAGATCGTCTAATTTGTGTTGCCATCAGGGAGAAGTAGGGTTTCTTCCCAATGAACAGTCCTGTCTGTGAGAGTTAAAAGATTTGTTGTTTGGTGAAAGTGAAATCCACATACGCGAGCGGCAGAGACGCGAAGTGGCTGGCATGTAGTGCAGGCCGGTGGGTTGGTAAGTGAAGCGAGAAGGCCCCCTGGTCTAATTAAAAATATTCTTCTAATTAAAGTATCTCTTTTTTCATAAAGTCTTGTAAATTTCATTAATACATACATTTCATCCTTGTGCATTAGAATTTTAACCATGTTTAAAATATTTCATTAGTATGCCAATTTATAGCAAACAAAAATAAAACCTTAAATTATCCATATAGCTATTCTATCTAAACAAACACCCATGCGAATTTTGCTACAAATGTATTAGGATTGGCTCTTCTATGCAAAGAGCTTATTTTGTTTCATATTAAAAATACACACATTTCTCATGATTTAAAGGAAGGATGAAAAAAGCAAATCAACATAATGTACATAGACATGCCAGGTTCAGTAAGCAGGTTTTCTTGGACTTCTCTGCACTTTTGGTGTTCAATCTAATATGCTCCCCAATCTGCTGACATGCCAATGGCTTTGTCATGCACTATGTGGACTTGAACTTGCACAGTTTGAGCCGGATTGTGAAAGTGATTCAGTTATAAATCTTATTGTTCTCCAGAGAAGTGGTCATTCTGTTTCACAATCCAGATGATAACTGTCCAAAAGCAACAAATGAAAGTACAACAGAGATACACACAAAATTAACTGTGCACTTTCAAAAGGCTAAGGATGGTTTGATTGTTCATGCATTTAAGCCATTCTTTTTCTTTGTCCAGAAATATGTCGCTGGCTATTTTTGATGGCCATTTGGGTGAAATTTAAGGTCTGGCAGGTTTTTCCCCTTTATCAGTACAGCACACAATGTACTCTACTCTAACATTGTGCCCTTACTATTGTTGCTTTCAATGTTAAAATTCCCATACAGCAGTGCCTTGATGTTTTCTTCTGGTTATGTTGGCCACTGATGCTGTCTTGCTCAGAGAAACTTTAGATAATGAATTTCACCACCGAGAAGGCAGGCCCAAAATTGTATGAAAAATGCGAAAAAAACTGTTTCTACGATGTTCTTACTGATATAACCTCGAAAACATTTTTGCATTTTATTATTTTAACTCAGTCTTTTCAGCAACTGTAATTGCATTTTATCATTTTAGTTTTATTACTTATTCTCTATCATTTTACAAAAATGTTATTCATTACTAGTTTTAGTCTTTGTTTTCATTTGCTTTCTGTAGCAGTTACGATGCTGGCTTACTCTCATTCTCTGTTAGCTAAGGTTCCATTGGTCCTTCAGTTGTTATCATCTATAGATGTTGTCAGAGCTTGAAGAAGTTTGAAGATTGGAAGGTTAAGGAGGGCTACGTTTCAAAAGCTGTGTAGGTCAGTAGATATGGTGCTCCAACATGTCCCAGTTACAGTGATTGTGGGACTCTCAAATGCTAGGGTGTGTTAACTTTAATTTTAAATGCAAGGTAAAATATTTCAGTACAAATTCAAATCCAAATTAGTATTTACCTATGAATTTCATCCGTCCTTTTGCTAGATTTTTCAAGAAACAAAGAAGTTGCTCTGTGTTTCTCTTGGCAGTGCCTAATAAATACTCTCAAAGACCGATAGAGGATAATAGTGAAAACAAAAGGCAGGAATGTATAGTAGAAAGAAAAATGTAACATAACAATTAGATATAAAATATATATTGTACTGTATATGAAAGAATAATATTTAATAAGCAAGTTATTCAAATGAGTTTATTCAAAATAGTTCAAAGAACACATTAATGCACTGAACATTGCCTGATCCTCACTATTGTCTACAGAAGATCCTGATGGTTTTGGATGAAATTTCAATGAGCAAAAATGCAGGAAGGGTCAGAATGTTCCACCAAGGCCCTGCTGATAAAAACAGAGAAAACCATCACCAGCTGCAGTGTGGTATTAATGAAGTCGTGCTGATGGTAAAAGTGGGCGAGGTGTTAGCTCAGGTGACTCAACTGCACAGCTAAGAGTGAGGCACGATCTGAGTGAGCAAACTGCCGATTAAAATTCAAATGGAAAACTCAGTTGGTGAAAAGCAGCCAAACTTGAAAAAGGTTTATGAAAAAATGTAATTTACAAGTGGACGTGCTCTGGCATCAGGTTGAACTCACAGAGCTGCTCTCAGTTTTGCCTGCATGCAATCTGAATGGCTTCTCCTAATTTCCCCTGCATCTGCTATCGTAGCTCTGAATGTTGTGTGCTCTGCTTAGGTTTGCAATTATTTATTTTTTTATTGCCATGCTTTGTCTATGCAGATATGTGGACGTAGAAGAAAGTGGGCATAACCAATTTACATATAATGTAGCACTTGGCATCAAGTTTTGTCATTGAATGTTTAAGCATTTCCTGTTTACATCTGACATTTAAAAATTTGCTCATAATATTGCCATTTGCCAGTTTCAGGTTTGAGTATAAAGACTAAAAAAAAAACAACAAACCATATGTTCCACATGCAACATTAACACAACAAACTTCACATTTATATAGTTACATTAACAGAACATGGATAATCTTGACATTTAAGTGGGATATTTATCATTTAAGTTAGATATTTAGCTGTTTAAGTGTGACATGTAGCCATTCACAGCGCATCACTTTTTGCACATTTTGTTATGTTACAGCCTTATTCCAAAATGGATTAAATTCATTTTTTTCTCAGAATTCTACACACAACACCCCATAATGACAACGTGAAAAAAGTTTACTTGAGATTTTTGCAAATTTATTAAAAATAAAAAAACTGAGAAATCACATGTACATAAGTATTCACAGCCTTTGCCATGAAGCTCCAAATTGAGCTCAGGTGCATCCTGTTTCCCCTGATCATCCTTGAGATGTTTCTGCAGCTTAATTGGAGTCCACCTGTGGTAAATTCAGTTGATTGGACAGGATTTGGAAAGGCACACACCTGTCTATATAAGGTCCCACAGTGTACAGTTCATGTCAGAGCACAAACCAAGCATGAAGTCAAAGGAATTGTCTGTAGACCTCCGAGACAGGATTGTCTTGAGGCACAAATCTGGGGAAGATTACAGTAAAAAATTCTACTGCTTTGAAGGTCCCAATGAGCACAGTGGCCTCCATCATCTGTAAGTGGAAGAAGTTCAAAACCACCAGGACTCTTCCTAGAGCTGGCAGGCCATCTAAACTGAGCAATCGGGGGAGAAGGGCCTTAGTCAGGGAGGTGACCAAGAACCCGATGGTCACTCTGTCAGAGATCTAGAGGTGCTCCATGGAGAGAGGAGAACCTTCCAGAAGGACAACCATCTCTGTAGCAATCCACCAATCAGGCCTACATGGTAGAGTGGCCTGATGGAAGCTCTCTGGAGAGATCTTCAAATGGCTGTGCACCGATGCTTCCCATCCAACCTGATGGAGCTTGAGAAGTGCTGCAAAGAGGAATGGGTGAAACTGGCCAAGGATAGGTGTGCCAAGCTTGTGGCATCATATCAAAAAGACTTGAGGCTGGAATTGCTGCCAAAGGTGCATCGACAAAGTATTGAGCAAAGGCTGTGAATACTTATGTACATGTGATTTCTCAGTTATTTTATTTTTAATAAATTTGCAAAAACCTCAAGTAAACTTTTTTCATGTTGTCATTATGGGGTGTTTTGTGTAGAATTCTGAGGAAAAAAATGAATCCATTTTGGAATAAGGCTGTAACATAACAAAATGTGGAAAAAGCGATGAGCTGTGAATACTTTCTGGATGCACTGTATGTGTGACAGTTAGCACTAAAGGTGGACACAGTCATTTAAGTTGGACATTTCTCTGTTTAAATAGAAAATTTAGTTATTTAAGTTGGACATTTAGCCATTTACCCTGCACGACCTTTACCCACAATGACAATGTGTTCTCCAGCTCCACTCCACTCTCTGGACTTTGTGGCACCTGCTGATGTAGTGAGGAGAATGCTGGGAAAACTCTGCAGAAAGATGACCTCACTGCTGGATGAAATCAGCCCCAGGGTGCTGCAAACATGTACCAGACAACTAGGTGGGCTCCTACAACACCTGTTCTCCCTTTCCTTGAACTGGCAGCATGTTCCCCAGCTGTGAAAAACATCATGTGTGGTCCCGGTGCCAAAGAAAGGTCATTCCAGTGATCCAAAGGTTGCTCTTACTTCATACATCATGAAGACCTTTGAGAGGCTGGTCCTAAAACATCTACAGCCCCTGGTTTCAGAACATCTGGATCCTCTGCAGTTTGCCTATCATAAACATATAGGTGTGGAAGACGCTCTCATCAACTTGCTCCACAGAGTTTACTCTAACTTGGACTAAGCCGGCACCAATGTCAGGATCATGTTCTTTGACTTTTCCAGTGCCTTTAACACCATTGTCTCTCATTGACTGGGTGAAAAGCTCAAAGCAATGCATCTCGATGTCCCCACAATATCCTGGATTGTAGACTACCTGAAAAAATAGACAAATGTTTGTGAGGCTGAAGGACTATGTATCAAAAATCATGGTGTGTAATAATGGAACACCTCAGGGAACTGTCCTGTGTCCCTTCCTTTTCACTCACTACACAACAGACTTCCCGTACAATGCCAGTGCTTGCCATCTACAGAAATTTTCAGAAGACTCATCCATCATAGGCTGCATTAATAATGAAGATGAGTCAGAGTACAGTAGACTTGCGGAGGACTTTGTCTTGTGGTACAGGGACAACAACTTGCAACTCAACATCAGCAAGACAGAAAAGCTGGTGGTGGACCTCACCATGGAGCCTCAGAGACCTGTCACCATCCAGGGGGAGGATGTAGAAGGGGTGCAGAGCTATGAGTAATTAGGGGTTCATATAGACAACAAACTGGACTGGTCTGACAACACAATGGCACTGTACAAGAATAGTCAAAGTAGGTCATACTTACTAAAGAGACTCAAGACTTTTGATGTGTGCTGCAAGGTATCAAAAGTATCCTGTCAAAGAAACAATATCCACTGCCCCCCTCATGCACTATTCATTCTTTCTTTGGCTTTAGGACACAGAACTGGATCCACATCATACCTTATAGTTTGTCATTCAAAGCAGAGGGGGAAAAATCTTTTAGCATGTCACACCTACCTACAACATACTTCAGATGTTATGCTTTTACACCCAGCCGTCACTGTCTTTAGCAATGACATCTGGTTATGGTTTGGTGCATAAACCTTCTATCTCCATGCTGAAAAAAATTTCTCATTTGGGTTAAGGAAGGGTGAATATGGTGGCAGAAACAAGTTGAATATCATTGGATGGGAATCAAACCAATGAGGAAAATTGGGCAAGTTTTGTTTAGCAAAGTTTCTAATTTGGAGGTACTGAAAGAAATGTATTGCTGGAAAGTTAAATTTGGAGTGTAATTGTTCATAGGATGCGAAGACATTGTCTATGTACAGATATCTAAGTGATTTAATCCTGAATGTTTTCCAGACATTAAAAACTTTGTATGTTTGAGAGGGTGGAAAAAGGTGGTTGTTGTGCCGAGGTGCCACAGTTAAAAGCTTCTGTATCTTGAATTACTTCCTACATTGGTTCCATATTCTGAGTGCATGAAGCCCAATTGGGTTAAAAATGTACTTTTTATGGCAAAAACATTTTTTTTCCATATATGTACACCCACACCATATGAAAACTACATGTTGTCCCTCACTGGTCAGTTAATGGCTTCCAGCACAGCAGGCATGATGAAATGAAGTTGGCTAAAATATTCCTGTCATGTTGGTCAGTTCCCTGAATGGTGACAACTAGAAGCTTATATAAACTGAATATCCAAATCTTCAGTTGAACTGACAGTTGCCACTCTCAAAAGGGAAGTAAATTTGAGACTGTACATCATATTCATCACTTTTTAGGTATAACAGATTTGTCATGTCAATATGCATTATAATAATGACTCCGTGATATGAATTATTATCTAAGCATGTCACAATTTATCTGATTAGGCTGGATTTTCCTGCTTGATCAATGGTGTCATCATCTCCTAGTTTGTCTAAAATGTGTTCGCACAAGTCAGAGAAATATACACGTTTTCAAGTCAAATTTTCTTTTATAATTCCCACCATGTCTGTGGGAATTTGTGTACACATATTTCAAGCCTCTTTTTGTGCGTACATAGTCTTTATAAATGAGGCCCCAGGTCTGCACTAGAATTGGATAGTATGGTGAGCGGCTGGGGGCAGTACCCAGTCGGGACACCTGGAAGGACCGGAAGAGGGACTACATCTCCTCTGGACCAGCCGCTCTGGTTGGTATGGGGACCACGGGAACAGAGCATGGAAGCTCAACCCTATAGGGGCCTGTGGTCACCGTCAAGGGGTGCCCAGATGCCTGAGAAGCCCTGGACGTCAGCACTTCTGCCACACCCAGAGGTGCTGCGGGAAGGAATACCAGTGACACCCGGAGTGCTTCCGGGTGTTCAGCCGCACTTCCGCCACACCAGGAAATGCCAGCGGAAGTTCATCGGGAGACACCTGGAGCACGTCTGGGTGAACATAAAAGGGGCCGCCTCCCTCCATTCGTTAGCTAGAATCTGGTGGAAGAGGACGAAGCCTGCAGGAGAGGAATGGAGGCGGACAGGAGAAGAGAGGCATTTGGAAAAGGCCTGGACTATGGGTGACTGGTGCCGGGGCACTGAGTTGTGTGTTTTGGACATTGTAAATATTGTAAAGATGAATAAATGTGTGTTGGTGCTTGAACCATCGGTGTCTGCCTGTCTGTGTCCGGGTTGGCTCCCACAACATGTTAATTCAGACAGAAAATGTATAAGTATTATTAAATACTACTACCTTTTGTTTAGAAATTAAAACAAAAATAGCCACTATCAATCAGTAATAATGCAAGAGGTAATGAATCAAAGCCAACTTGTGTAGATGATCATGTAGAATAGATCTACAAGTACATTTACTGAACAGGTTTTTATATGTCTTCAAAGAATAGGCAAAAACCATGAACAAAATGGAGAAAGAATAAATAAAGTCAAAAAAGTAAAAAAAATTAACTGAAGTAAGTAAATGGGGACAAAAGGGTGTGCTTCAACTATCGGGGTATCATACTCTTCATCTTCCCTGGAAAAGCTTATGCCAGGTGTCGTACACATGCACATGGGGTGGGCAGCTTAAAGGCTCAGATAACGGAACAACAGAGTGTGCTAGTTACTGATACCTATTCTCTTTTCCTCTCCGCAGACCAGAAGACTAACAACCTTGACACCTCTGATGTTATTTCTGGTGTCTGCCTGCCTGGATCCACCTCTTCCTGCCAGGAGTCCTTAATTCTGGAAACTCTGCTATTTTCAGACAGTCTGCTCCAGGGACTCGCTTCTCCTTGATGTTTTCTTTTCTTTTTAACATACTGATAAACCCACATTTTGCTTACATTATACAGGGTTTGCCTTCAGAAGCCGCAACTCTTCATATTTGTCTGTGCCTTGTTTTACAGAGGGTAATAGAAAGAAGCCTCCACCTCTTTGTGGAACCTCAGATCCAGGAGGAGAATTGTGGATTCCATGCAGGTCATGGAGCAGCTCTTTACCCTCATGAGGATTCTGGAGGGAGAATGGGAGTATGCCCAGTTGGTCTACATTTTTTTTGTGGACTTAGAGGAGGCATCTGCGGTGGGTTGGTCCCTTGCCTGGGATTGTTTCCTGCCTTGTGCCCTGTGTTGGCTGATATTGGCTCCAGCAGACCCCCGTGACCCTGTGTTCGGATTCAGCGGGTTAGAAAATGGATGGATGGATGGATAGAGGAGGCATATGACTGTGTTTCTCGAGAGATGCTATTGTGGGTTCGGTGCTGGGAGAGTATGGGGTTCTTGGACCCCTAATAAGGACTATTTGGTCCCTATATAATCACAGTGAGAGCTGGGTGCACATGCTCGAAAAACCATAAGCACCTTTTCCAGTGGGTGTGGGACTCCACCAGGGGCATCATGCATAACTCTGTGCGTAGAATTCACACTATAACATGACGTAAGCACAAAACCAAAATGTGCTTACGCAAAGAAAAATCCAGATGTAGGAATCTGTGCGTACTCCAATTTCCACGTTCTTCCGCTACATAAATCCCGGTCAGCGTGAAAAGTAATGCTTGTGCTCGCGCTTTATGTAACGCCCCAACTCCTCCCAGAATTACACCTCTTTCAATATGCAAATCAATATAAATAGGCCTTAAGCTCAGTGTTCTGTGAGACAATGGAAAAAGCACAAGGGAAAATAGAATTTCAGCGAATACCACTTCACTAATGGAAGCAAGGAAAATCATACTATTTGTTGGTTTAAACCGTGGTATAAACTACAAAAGGAAGTTGATCGAGTGACATAGTGTGTCGGAGAAACTCGAAAGCTCATGTTCACAAAGTTGTACAGTGCCTGAAATAAAAAGAAGTTGTCAGATATCAAAGTTGCCATGAAAAGGCGAGTCGTAGCCCACCGTCTGAGTGTCATATGAAAGCTTATTAGGATACAGAGAAAAAAAAGGCACACAGTGGGAAAAAAGCACAAAATGTCAACTTTAATCATGTAGTTTATTTTGTCATTAGAGTAGAACATCATAAACTTCATCTTAAAATTGTTTAATTTACTAGTTTCTCAAATCCCATCGTAACTAAAGTAGCACATTAAATGCTTTGTTTTGTATTTGATCTTCTATGTGCTCTATGTGTGTGAATCATTATGTGATTCTGGGCTTTCTCTTTCTCCGACAGGACACAGAATCCATTACATTTGTGATATTACAGCTCTCTGAATAATTAAAATACTGAGATTTATACGTGATATCATTTTCATGATGATAGGAGTTAAAGCACGTTATTAAACATGGGAACACAGTGGCGCAGTGATTGTTCATGTCTCAAGCAAGATGTTTGCTGTGCCATGCGCGACCTTCGATGAAATACTTTATTGTAGCAGTACTGTCTCTTTCAAACATATTAACCTCCAATTCCTGTCCTTACTTTTCTTGCTCCAAATACCCAATCGCCACACAATCAGCTCTGTAATAGACATTAAGCCATGTGTAAGCTTAGAACACCGATTATTTTAAACTTTTAAGGAACATTGAAATATCTTCGTAGTACGTGTTTAATTATTTTATCCACCTATCCTTCCAGTGCCGCGTCAGCACCAGCAAGAATACAGCACAAGGTAGGATCAATCCGTGAACGGAGCGCCAGGTCCTCACATGTTTAATTATTAACAATATAGATTATTTAAATGAAGTTAAAGTTTTATCTGTATAATAAACATATTTTGCTGCATTTCATCTTAAAAATGATATCATCATCATATGTACTGTAAATATGCGCTTTATAAAGTGGCTCAGGTTGTGCGATATTATAACTGTATCACAAGTTTACACTGAGGTAATTGTACTTATAAGTACAAACAGTTCTACAGGGAGCACTTGATGTACTGATTGAGTGCATTTAGAGTCCTTGGGATGAAACTGTTTCTGAACCGCGAGGAAAGACTCTGAAGCGTTTGTCGGATGAAAGCAGTTTAAATAGCGAATGGCTGTGGCAGCATGTGCTTGATGCTGTATACCAATATTTCTCTTTCCGATCAGCTGCTATAGATCTGTGATTCCCCACTCAGATAAAGTGATATAAATTCTCTGAGTGGTGCAGTGAGAGTAATATGGAAAAATATGATCCGCTGTGGTAACCCCTAACGGGAGCAGCTGAAAGAAGAAGAGGAAGGTGCAGTGAGAGTAACAACGCTAAAACAGTTATGGTATTTGGAATAGTTTGACCATTCTGTGGACCATTATATTGTAACAGGTTAATTACAATCAGATGCATTAAACTAATAAACAATATGCAGTTAATTTCAGTGTATTTATAAAGCCGCATCAGGGATTTGGATCTAAGAAAGTAAGGGTAACCACACAGGAACAGTAGCACTGCTTTGATGCTGGGTGCCGCCAGCATATGCACTATTTATACATGAGGCCCCAGGACTGTGCCTTATCTTCTATTCTGTTTGTGATTTTTGTGGACAGGATATCAAGGTGCAGTTGGAGAGAGTAGGAGGTCCATTTCAGTGGCCTTAGAAATGCATCACTAGTTTTGCACAAGATGTAGTCCTGTTGGCTCCATCAGGCTGTGAACTCCAGCATGCATTGGGATGGGTTGTGACTGGGTGTGGAGTAGCAGGTATGAGGTTCAGCACCTCCAAATCTTAGGGCACGGTCCTCAGTAGGAAATAGGTGGATTGTCCACTCCGAGTGGGAGGTAAGTTACTGCCTCAAATGGATGAGTTTAAATACCTTGGGGTCTTGTTTACAAATGAGGAGAAAAGGAATCGTGAGATGGACAGACTGATTGGTGTGGCAAGCGCAATTATGTGATCAATATGCTGATCTGTAGTGATGAAGAAGGAGCGGAGTCAGAACGTGAAACTCTCGATTTACCAGACAATCTAGATCCCTACCTTCATCTAGGGTAATGCTTTGAGTAATGACCCAAAGAACAAGATTGCGGGTGCCAGTTGCCGAAATCAGTTTTCTCCACAGGGTGGCTGGGCTCTTCTGTAGAGAAGCTTGTAGAACTGCTGACCTACCACAGCAAGAGGAGCCAATTGATACAGACGCCTCCTGGACGCCTCCCTGTGGAGGTTTTGCAGACAAAACCAGCTGGGAGGAGATTCTGGGGAAGACCCAGGGCTGACTGGGAGGATTGAATCTCCCAGATTGTCTGGGAATGCCTTGAAATCCAAACAGTTACACCCTTTAAAAACCTGATGACCTTGACTTTAAAATGAGAGAGAAAATAATACATGTAGATGATATATACATGCTGGCTTATGAAATGTGCCAATCAGGATTCTACTGAAATACTTACAATAGCAACAATTTAATACTCTTTGCATTAGTTTGTAGCCCACCCTACTGTATACTGACGGGGGAAAAAAATGTTTCATCGTGTAGTGGGTGAGGCAATGTGCTGTTCCAGTGCATGCTCCCAAACCAGACCTGTTCAGTCTGTTCCAAAAGCTCCAGAAAGATGCTGCTATGGAAAATATCTCTTCACCTAATAACTGCAGACCACATCATGAATACCTTTTGAGAAATGTTTCCTGAACCATACAAGTTCTCTTGTGGTAGACCACTTGGATCCACTACAGTTTGCCTTAATAGACAAAGACTGGAGTGGAGGATACAATTATCTATCTGCTCCACAAGGCTTATTCTCACATGGATAAATCTGTCAGCACAGTGAGGATTATGCCGTTTGATTTCTCCAGTGCTTTCAAAACCATCCAGCCATCCCTGTTAAGGGGTAACTCAAAGATATGCAGGTGGATGAGCCTATGGTGTTCTGGATATTGGACTATCTGTCTAGTAGACAGTTTGTGTGACTCAAGGGCTGTTTCTGATATGATGTATGTGAGCAACACTGAAGCACCACAAGGAACAGTCCTGTATCCATTTCTCTTCACTCCACTCTGTACACCTCCGACTATGAATAGAACATTTTGTCATGTCACTTGCAGAGATTCTCAGAAAGGACTGTATTGATAAAGGAGGCAAGTCAGAAAGAACAGTCCGCCACTTGACATCAGCAAACACAAAGAACTGGTTACTGACTTTCAATTTACCAAAGACCTTCAATGTCTGGTCACTAGTCAGGGGATGGATTTAGGTGGTTCACATCAATGACATTGTGGACTGCTCTCATAGCACATAGGAACTATATAGGAAAGGACAGAGAAGGCTTGTCAGTAGTGACATCCTCCACAACTCTGTGATAGCCAGTGTGGATTTCTATGTAGCAGTGTAATAAGTCGGTAACATCACTTCAAGGGAGACCCATAAAATCAACAAGGTGATTTAAAAATGAGACTCAGTAATGGCATACACTCTGGACCCCCAGTAGGTGGTAGAGACAAAGAGTTAACAATGAACTGTAAACCTAAACAATGCCACAAACCCCCACTCTGACACACTAAAATTAAGAATTTTCAGCCAACAAATTATTCAGTTTACATAAAGACTCACTGTGACTGAGACTGCCAAGTCAGAAGTTTTCTTTGTGGTTAGTTTGTTTTTAGTCATTTTGGAGCAGATTTGAGTTGGATTTGTTGTTTGTCATATTAATATAATTGATTTACTGAGCTTCTGTAAAAAGCCAAACGTCTCCCTGAGGACAAATAAAGTTAGGTACTGTATCTAAAGGCATGCAACACACTGGCATAAATATTTTAATACTGAACACTTTGCAGTGGTCTATAGTGGAAGATGCATCTTTTAATTCATTTACCAGTGCACCAAAGCTGGCCACATGTTAGCAACTCTTTTCATATTTACTGCTTGTTTCATGAAATCTTGGCATAAGGATTCAATATCCCTGTTAGAAGAGCAATTAATATTAAACCTTTGGAAGGCTCCATACAATAAAAGATTACAGTTATATTTTGGTGGTGCATTGTTAGTAACTTCTGCCTCAGGGATCCGATGTCCTTGATTCAAATTCTCGGCACAGTCCTTATATGGAGTTTGCATGTTCCTTCCTTTCTGTGCATTTGCTTTATTTACTTTTTTTTTTAATACTTTTTCCTCTTGTTGTTATTTTACTTTGCAGTGATCAGTGTCAGTGTCAGGTTCACTGTGTCAGATTGTAATATCATACACTAATATCTTCTACAAAGTCAATCAGTTTAAACCTCATGGATAACTTTTCACAGATTGTATCAAGTTAATCTGAGGCAGTTGAAGACATTTATGCATTTTACTCGTATATGTGAAAACCTGATTTTCCATATCAGTACTGTCAGGTAAGCAAAACATAAATATATAAACTACAGCATGGAGCACTGAAAGAGAATCATAACACAACAGATAACTATGACAAAAATCACAGATATAGGGGAAGTGTTCTAAAATGAATTATTCTATCAACTGTTATTCCTGATTTGTACTCATGTGAATTATATTTCTATGGTCAATTCTCCAGGGTTTCTTGAGAAGCATGATCCCTGTTCAAAGATCCTAGCAGATTCCTATTTGTATCTGCGCTCTTTAAAACTAAACATGGTAGAAATTCAAACAAAACCAGGAACTGAACCAGAAGGACAAGGCAGTCCATGACACCTTATCCGTATAATTTGAGAAATTTAGAGCAGCAGGCTAATCCAATAGTGTGGGAGAATCAGACGTTTTAGACAAACTTCACACACATATGAGAACATGCAATAACCCCCATTCCAAATGTGAAAGCAATTCACTAAATGTATAATGTGATCAGCATTGGTTCTCATTACCCCAAGTGGCTGGGTTAGAATTTCAGCCTGCTCAAATTTGTCCTTGTTCTGTATAGTTTATCCATTCCATAAACCAAAGAACTGTAGTTCAGATTAAATAAATTCTCAGATTTTGAGTATGTGTTGTTATGTGTGTCGTAGAGCAGACTGACACCCCATCCTGAGTGGCATCCTGCTGGGACATGCTTTGGCTACCTGAAACAAACTGAAAATGCAGGTGAAAAGCAGGAGCATCATAAAAGCATACAATACTCAGTAGTTTTTAATTCACATTTCATTTTACCTAGAAAAAGCCAAGAAATTTTCATGGAACACATATAAAAGTGAAAATAGTACAAGAACGCTGGAGTTTATTTTCAATTTATTAATTAGCTTGCATAAATGTTAGTTGCAGTTTTATTTCACATATACTCTGCCTTTATTCAATTCTATAAAGCTCTAAGTAATTTTTAATATTTGTTGTAAAAATATAAATAAAATGAAAACTGACAACTCAAAATAAGTACGTATAATTACATTTTATGAACAACATAAAACAAAGATATTTTTAAAATAAAGATTCTTTTAAACAATTTCCTTTTAACTCTTATAAGGAAGAACCTTAACAGTACTGTTGGCAATCCGAGCTCCATAGTACCCTGCCCAAAACTTATTGTCTTTTCCTTTATGTGAGAAGCAAACATAGCGCACTCCAGGCCCATAGTTGCGAAAAACATGTTGGACCTGCAGATGAGGGGGAGAAAAAGGAATAACACAAGGTTTAAATGACAAATACTTTATAAGTTGGAAAGGAATCTTTCCCTCAAATCATATATCACAGTTTCTTGTTAAAAGAAAATGAAACAGATTCATTTGCAGTGAATTTAACTAAATGGTAAAAGAGGCAATGAAAAAACGACATATTGTTTAATGTTTATAAACAAAGACGGTCACCTTTTCCTTTATTTTGAATCCACATTAAACTAAAATAACCATTATTTTTACACATTACCACTGATCATATGAATACTTTTTTTGGGGAATGCAAATACACGCCATATAACATTACAATACATTACATTATAATGCAAGCTGTTTAAGAAGCTGCTAATTATAAATGTTACATATTTTGAGATATCGGGTGGGATTTTCCAGCAAGCTTTTATTTCACTATAGGAAACAAACATTGTGAGATTAAAGTGCAAATAATAACCCCATAAATCTTGTTATTGCTATTATTGAAATGACTTTTTTGCATATGATGCAAGGAGGTCAAATAAAAAGGAATATGTCAGGGAAACTGTGCTGAAAAATTTCAAAAATAATAAAGAGAGCTACAGCAGCTGACAATAATATTCTAAAAGACTCAAGACTCAAATATAACCCACACATTTAGATCCTAAAGTCTAAATTTAGTGAATCCAGATAAAATACTACAGAATTACTATATGCACTGTACCCAAATCTGACACACAGAAAATAAACATTACAAGAACATAAATATATAACTGCAGCATTATCCATCATTCTTCTTTGGTGTGTACATATGTATATAAATGATTCTTCACAACCAGCACATAAGCATCAAAATGCAATTGCGCCCCACACCTTTTCCCACACACAGACCCCAAGGGGGTCTTTTTTTTTTTTTAGGATCATGGATACAATTTTAAAAAGGTATGGAGGTAAACACTGTATATATTACAAAATACTGGAATAATATGTGGTGATTAATGAAGGTGAACAAACACCATAAATTAAAAATATTTGATTTACAGTTTTAAGAGTTATGTGACAACCATTGACAACCGTTTGGATATTACTGGATCAGGAGTTGTAAAAAATAGGATTCAGAAATAATAATTGAGCAAAAGTTGATGTTTACATTCACTGAAGCAAGAAGTACTTCAGTAAAAATACTTAAGTTAAAAGTACCAAAGCTAAAAACACAATTTATAATATGAAACAACACAAGGCTTTGTCTGGAGAACATAAAACATTTATTTTACTCTTAAACAACACTGATACAATATTTTTAATACAGAATAATGAATTATGCAATTGCAATCCTGTATTTGGCGAGTACATAACTGCAGTTAGTATCACGGCGATGAGCTGTAGTGTGGTACTAGTGAGTGTGGATATGAATTACACAGTGCCTCCCCTACTGGGATACCCAGCAACAATTGATGAAGCACCCTACTCCAGAGGGAAGAAGAATAAAATAAAATACAAAAATAACAATACAAAATTAAGCAAGCATCTCACAACCTTGTCATGGTATATTATACTTCACTGAAGTAAAGATGGATTTTAGAAGGGCAATTATTACATTAAATTGTAACACATTTCATAATTGTTGTTGAAAGCTTAGAAAGCTGTGGTACCTAATTTTATCTTTAAATTATCCACTTGAGGACTAATGTAAACTATAGAATTAAGTACAATTAAACTCAAGACATATTATTACCTTTGTGGCATAACCAAATGTATACCAGTAGGTTGCCTTATAATGTATATTTATATTTTTAATACACTCCTATAGACAATTTAAATTCAACATGTAGAGTATAAGCAGTAAACTAACCTGTACTAATATTACACTACAATGAATTTAACTTCAATGTAATATAATAAAATGGCAATTACAAATCGAAGAGTCAACGTTAAGCTGAAGAATGCTCTGGACATTGGTCAGTTCTGTTAAATTTAAATGCTTTCTCATAAAAGATGAGGAAGAGAAAACATTATTATTTAACTCACAGATATCAAGGACTGTGTTTTGAGTTGATCATGCTGCAGGGAGCTATATGATTTGTTCCTGATTTATGCAGAAAAGGAGTTGGGCTGTGTGCACAGCATTAAGGGACTAACCTTTTAACTGATAGGGTTTTTTTTTCTTTTCTAGGATATAAAAGAGAGAACGGGTTTACTTTAGATATTCTGACAAAATCAAAATCAGTTGACTGAGTTGGAAAGAGGCAGTCTCACATTCTCTCTACTCACTAACAATTAAGAATAAATAAATTATTTTTACTTTAATTGGGTTTAAGTTTTTCCGTTGTTTTCCGACTTCAGCGCTCACAAAGACTAATAAGAAAAGCTCAAAGATAATAAAAGTAACAAGCTTTGCAATTCAGTGGAAGACAAAAAAAAACAGTTGTGCAGTAATTATTTAATAATTTACAAATACAAAAGTAAAATTTAAATAGCAATATATTTTGTGTGCAAAACTAGAATATTCACTTAATACGCCAACAATACTTTGCTCTAGACTAGATTCTGGTTGGCAGGGCAGCGCTCTGTTAGCTTTCCCTAAGCTCAAATTCCATAAGCTAGCAACAAAAATACTCTCTGCTTGAAGGAAAGCTAGCATACTTTATTACCTCTCATGTAACAAGGGACAACAAAACACCTCACAGGCCACAAGATCTCCCAGAGTATCTCTTCTCCAGTTAACCAATGACTTTTAAAACTGAACTCACTCTATTATTTTAGTAATTGGGTTTGTAAGAATCTGAGGCAATATCTCAAGCGTATAACATACTATATTGTTCACACATAATAATGCTTGTGGTCTGAAGATATTACCTGTGCTCATAAAATCTTATTTGCACAAGATTGTGACTTAAGGGACTGAAATCGATAAAGAAGAGGGAAAAAAGCTAAAAAAAAAAAATTGCTTACTTCAACATGCTACTTTAAATGTGAAGGCGAATTTTTGAAAGTGCAGATTTCCTTTGGTGCGGTTTTCAAATATGACTATGGGAAAGTGCACATTCAGTTTCCAAATCTCAGCATTGAGCAGGAATGATGGTGACGACCTACAAAATGAGCAGCAGAAGGTGCACTCTTGCATTTTTATTTTGAATGATATATGGCATTTCATTGGTGATGCCTGAACAATGCTGAACTATAACCTACATTAACAACACATCTAATAGGTTTTGTTTTTGTGAATTTATAATAGTTTGGTCTATGTAATGAGTAACAAGGACTTTCTGGAAAATCTAATGATGGAAAAAGTATGCTATTTAACCTAAAATGTGTGTGTGTGTGTGGGTTGGGTGGGTAAAATCAGCCCTAAATGAAATGTACTCAAGTAAAGTAAAAATAGCTGAAAAATGTACTTAAGTAATGAAGTAATAGTTCTTTATTATTTTATAACTCTGAATGCACCCTACAAAAATAATCAGATCATTTAAAAGTCTTCGTGTTGTGGAATATTTTAGTTTTTGATGTTAAGATATTTTGTTATTATAAATGAGTTTGTAATAAACCTGTTCTTCTTAACCAACTGGGTTTGTAATAAAAATACACATTGGAAGATGATGTTTCTGCAAGCAGTACGCAAGCACTGTAGTAAAACAAGACAGCTCTAGGGGCTGGTAGGCATGCTGGGCAATGACTTATCAAAGCACTGAAACTGGGTAGATGAACCAAGTGCTACTGCATCAAACTGATCTGCTTTTGTACCGTCTTCCATTCAAGCACATTTTGATCAGGATTACAGTAATTTAAATCAAAATACTCTTGGCAACACCTTCATTAAGATCAGATTCTTTTTTTTGTGTGTGTGTAAATGCACTTTCCTCTACATCTCTCTAAAAAAAATCCTTCACCGTTTATCTTACTTCTTGTGGTATATAAAATAACCATGTGTCATCTGGCTTTTGAGTTAAGATGGACAGCTTGCAGGAAGGTAAGAGCAAATCATTTAAAAGTTTTCTATAGTCATAATGGTGTAGAAACATAATTCATATGTAAAATTTCTATACTAATATTAAAGTTCCTGTCTCAAGTCACCCAATCTGAATGTTTTTAATTATATAATGTTGATATGGCAGAGATAATGGTTGTGTGTGGTATCAATAAACCTGGAAATTTTCATAAGCTTATTATGGGGTTGGAAGAAGATGAAAAAATGGATACAAGTTCCAAGGTGGTAAGTTAAGTTTTATTTTATTAACCTCCTCGGAATACTATGCTAGAACAGTTAATCAAAAGTCAGGTTTGGGCTGATATTTAATGACGCATTTTACTGCATTAACCCTAAATAATTCTTGACAGTGTTCTGCTGCCTTCTAGCGTAGAATATAACACTATGCTACAAAAAAAAAAAAAATTATAGGCTTTCTGCCACTTTAAGGTAACTTATCAATATTCATGAATGAAGCAGAGCCTCCAACGAAAAACACAATGGCAAACGAGTGGCTGTAAAGGCAGTTTTAGAACAAACTGAAACATTGCTCGAATAGACTGAAAGTAATGGTGATGCGAACTGGTCATATGGCACTGTATGCCCAAATTGCTGCAACATGTCTGGTAAATTTACATGTGTGAAGGTTCAGTGTAGAGCTAGTAGCTGTGTGACAAAAGGCAAAATGATTGCAATCAAGTGGAAGGACGAGCAAGACATTTCCTGCCTTGCACCCTGTGTTGACTGGGATTGGCTCCAGCAGACCCCCTTGACCCTGTAGTTAGGATATAGCGAGTTGAATAATGGATGGATGGACGTGTACTAAATATGTGTCACTACAGCAGTTGACATGATAACACTTTCCTACTGTATTTATGTTTATAATTTCGTATTTACATGTTTCTGTTACAAGTAATGATGCTAAAAAATGGTATCTTCCAGTTCTGAATTACGTGTGATGTTGCAAGGAAATGGAAATTATAGTATAGCATAAGAGTTAAGGGAGTAGAAGTGATTCTGCTACTTTCATTGTGCATTTGAAATTGGGAAATACAGTAATATGAATCACACATTAATTAAATTTTTTTTTAATTAATGGAGGTTTTTTGTTTTTTTTTTACCTTGCAATAATGTACTATAAAAGAAAGAATATATTTCATACCTTATGATAGGAGCTGTCATTCCACTGTGGAATCTCTGGAAATTGCTTATCAAAAGTCATTATGGTCTCCTTTTGAGAATTTAAAATGTCAACCTTAATTAAGTATATGGCTCCACAATCATGACGGGAACCGTACCTGCATCAAAAGAGAAAGTGGAAGTTTTAAATGCACCCTTTTTTCTGGGTAACACTGTAAGAAATTATTGTGAAGATTTCACAATGTACAATAAAAACATGCTAATTTATTATAGGCATTTTATTTCAAGGTACTGTGCAATACAGGGAATTAATTGAAAACACATGGTCACACAAGTATTTTGCATTATTATCCAATTTTCACAGAATATGTTACCACAATGTAAACTTAATATAAAAAAATTACCCTTAGTAACACTAAAATTTGACATTGAGTCGATTAAAGGAAGTCAAGAAAAACATTTGATACCTTGTGTGGAAATGTAAGTTGCACCCTTGGACTCAACTTGTTGTGTGACCTATTGCAGTAATAATGGCATCATGATGTTTACTGTTGTCACGGAGCCCTGGACAAATTTTGACCAGCATCTCATCAGGGAACTGTCCTAAATGGTTTACAAGTTTGAACCGTTCCTTTAAGGTTCTCTTATAAGATCTCAAAGTTTATTTCTTAAATTTCACTGGGCCAACATTTCCCTAACTTGGTCATATCGTATAAAAGCAAAACCGTTTCTATATGAAAATCAAATATGTACCAACAATACTGTATGCTGTAGAATCTTGGGCAACACTGGATAAACAAAGATCTTAAAAACCTATACATCCAATAAACTACAAAAACAAATTACAAATACTGACCAGTCATTAATTAGGATGTCGGGCTGAAAGTCATCAAGGAAATGCTCTTCAAATCCTTCTTCAAGCAAGTCGATGCATTGTGCCTTGCAACACCACCTGAAAAAAGACAACTCTTAGTCACACATGATTTAAACACAATGTGAAGATAAAGGAGGGCCATATAAGTAAATTGAAAATAATGCTATAATGTCAAAATTTTGCTCATAAAGTATTGCACTTAGTTTTGTCAATTTTTAAAATAATAGTTGTCTTTGTAATCGATTACTTGAATAAACAGAATATTCCAGACAGTTATCACCAATTTCCATATTGTCACAAAAGCTCCACAGATAATGTTGTATCTTTTACACTTCACACTATAATGGCACATCAGGATAATAAAAATAGTTATGCCAGAGTTCTATTTTCTAGGCTACAGCTCAGTCTTACCCTTAATGTCAAAAAAACCAAGGGACTGGTCATAGATTTAAAAATATCAGAAGACAGACCACATTTCCATCTCCATCTTAAGGTGTGCAGTTGCAAATCTGTTATACTCACAATTAGTGATGAAAGTAAGCACAAAACATTTCAAAAACAATGTCAAAAGGCTCACCAAGTGCTTCTACTTTCTCAGATATCTGAGGAGGGATTGCATTTCTCCATCTTTTCTACAGATGCATAATGAAGTCCATTCTCACTAGCCATATCACAGTCTGGTATAGTACTTACTTGGCTCAGGATTGCAAAACACTTTAAAGGGTGGTGAAGGCGGAACAAAATATTATCAGCACCAGGCTGTCTTGTATTTAAAACATATACAAAACTCATTGCCTTAATAATACTGTTTGCAGTACCTTAGCTTTTATGCACAGCTATATGTGGGGAGATCTATATATATATATCTATATATCTCTATATATATATATCTATATATATATATATATATATATATATATATATCTATATATCTATATATCTATATATCTATATATCTATATATCTATATATCTATATATCTATCTATCTATCTATCTATCTATATATCTATCTATCTATCTATCTATCTATATATATATATACACAGTGCATCCGGAAAGTATTCACAGCGCATCACTTTTTCCACATTTTGTTATGTTACAGCCTTATTCCAAAATGGATTAAATTCATTTTTTCCCTCAGAATTCTACACACAACACCCCATAATAACAACATGAAAAAAGTTTACTTGAGGTTTTGCAAATTTATTAAAAATAAAAAAACTGAGAAATCACATGTACATAAGTATTCACAGCCTTTGACATGAAGCTCAAAATTGAGCTCAGGTGCATCCGTTTCCCTGATCATCCTTGAGATGTTTCTGCAGCTTAATTGGAGTCCACCTGTGGTAAATTCAGTTGATTGTACATGATTTGGAAAGGCACACACCTGTCTATATAAGGTCCCACAGTTGACAGTTCATGTCAGAGCACAAACCAAGCATGAAGTCAAAGGAATTGTCTGTAGACCTCCGAGACAGGATTGTCTCGAGGTACAAATCTAGGGAAGATTACAGTAAAAAATTCTGCTGCTTTGAAGGTCCCAATGAGCACAGTGGCCTCCATCATCCGTATGTGGAAGAAGTTCAAAACCACCAGGACTCTTCCTAGAGCTGGCCGGCCATCTAAACTGAGCGATCGGGGGAGAAGGGCCTTAGTCAGGGAGATGACCAAGAACCCGATGGTCACTCTGTCAGAGCTCCAGAGGTCCTCTGTGGAGAGAGGAGAACCTTCCAGAAGGACGACCATCTCTGCAGCAATCCACCAATCAGGCCTGTATGGTAGAGTGGCCAGATGGAAGCCACTCCTTATTAAAAGGCACATGGCAGCCAGCCTGGAGTTTGCCAAAAGGCACCTGAAGGACTCTTAGACCATGAGAAACAAAATTCTTTGGTCTGCTGAGAC
The DNA here is from genome assembly GCF_016835505.1 of Polypterus senegalus. NCBI lineage: Eukaryota > Metazoa > Chordata > Cladistia > Polypteriformes > Polypteridae > Polypterus > Polypterus senegalus. Next base: position 166,001,082 of record NC_053154.1, read on the forward strand.
AAAGATTGAACTCTTTGGTGTGAATGCCAGGCGTCATGTTTGGAGGAAACCAGGCACCGCTCATCACCAGGCCAATACCATCCCTACAGTGAAGCATGGTGGTGGCAGCATCATGCTGTGGGGATGTTTTTCAGCGGCAGGAACTGGGAGACTAGTCAAGATAAAGGGAAAGATGACTGCAGCAATGTACAGAGACATCCTGGATGAAAACCTGCTCCAGAGCACTCTTGACCTCAGACTGGGGCGACGGTTCATCTTTCAGCAGGACAACGACCCTAAGCACACAGCCAAAATATCAAAGGAGTTGCTTCAGGACAACTCTGTGAATTGGTTGAGTGGCCCAGCCAGAGCCCAGACTTGAATGCGATTGAACATCTCTGGAGAGATCTTAAAATGGATGTGCACCGATACTTCCCATCCAACCTGATGGAGCTTGAGAGGTGCTGCAAAGAGGAATGGGTGAAACTGACCAAGGATAGGTGTGCCAAGCTTTTGGCATCATATTCAAAAAGATTTGAGGCTATAATTGCTGCCAAAGGTGCATCGACAAAGTTTTGAGCAAAGGCTGTGAATACCTATGTACATGTGATTTCTCAGTTTTTTTTATTTTTAATAAATTTGCAAAAACCTCAAGTAAACTTTTTTCATGTTGTCATTATGGGGTGTTGTGTGTAGAATTCTGAGGAAAAAATTAATTTAATCCATTTTGGAATAAGGCTGTAACATAACAAAATGTGGAAAAAGTGATACGCTGTGAATACTTTCCAGATGCACTGTAGATATATAGATACAGTATATACATATATATAGATATATAGATACAGTATATACATATATACATATATATATAATATATATATATATATATATATATATAAACAGATAGATAGATAGAGATATATATAGATAGATGTCTGTCTATCTATAGATTAAAAAATTAACTAATTAATTGCATAAATCATGATTAATAAGATCTAACACTAAAACATGTAATTATAAAATAAACTAGGATAAGTTAAATACAAAGATAATAGAGACTTATTTGGTTTTACCACTAAAAGATAACTTATTTAGCACTTATGTGATAGGACATTGATTCGATCTTCTTACAAAAACATGAAATAAAAAAAATAGCGTCATTTTTACCTTTGCAACTTTTCCCTAGCATTGCACCAGGACTGATATAAACCAGCTCCCTTTCATCCCACTCCCCAGCATCTATGTCAGTATGTATAAATCAAGAAAATGAACATAAGTGCTATGTATTGCCATGTGGTGTATTGTTGTGAACCATGTAATATGAAATGTTTAATCTTTATTTAAAGGTTTTATTTCATAAAATTTTTAAAGGTAGTATATAAATGTAGCACCTTTAGTGCTTGAAGGGGACTGGTACTTACTCTTTACTGGCACTTCTCCATGCTGCCCCTACATGTAACGCCAGCTAATGTTTGCACTCATTCACTTCTCACAATGCATGCCCATATAACAGCCCATATTAAAAAAAAAAAAAACAAACAGATTTTTAAAAATTGACCTTCCAATGAGCTTTGGCACTTCCAAGGCAGAGGCCACAAATAACCCCCCCATCTTAACCACCCACAATTCACTCTCTAAAATGAATTCTGTATATCACCACTCTTTCAGACCTTCAGTTGCAAGACACTTTCATGCATAAGCAAACACTCACTTTCACCAGGCTAAAACAAAGTGGTCTGTCATCTTAACCTACAGTAAATGTAAGAGAATTAACAAGTGTAAGTAATGCTTAGGATGTGCAATGAAACCTGTGACTACTTTGAGATAAACCATGCAGACAGTGCCAAGGGTGGGGTTTAAAATCCATCTCTCAGTAGACATGAGATGGCTTTCACAGTAAAAAAAAAAAAACAATAGTGCATATGCATTTTAGATAAATTGGTTGTGTGCTGTGACGATGTTACAGCTGTGTTTCAAAAACAGCTGAACCGCAAAGTGCATAGGTTAATGAGAAAACTTTTATCTCCTTATCTTTGGCTTTGCTGTTGGATAGTTTTAACTTCCTTTGGAATTCTAGAGTACATCTTTAAGAGTGTGGTGCAATTGGGAAGCAGAGAAACTTCCTGAGCATGTTTATAAAAACAAGGTCTGGTAGATAAGCGGCATTTAATTTGCTTCTCTACAATATTAAATACAAGCGGCAGGGGCATGGCAACCTCATGGAATGGGCAGGAAATCCTACGGAGCACCTTAACTTGAGAGGACTCAAAAGCATCTTCCTTCAAACCGTTAGATCAATGACAGACCCTGGTACAAGTTCTAACAGCAGCTGTCATTGGTCATATAATTTAAAAACTTATACTTTCAAATTGCTGGTTGCAATCCTGTCCTTGTTGCACACAATTATAGACAACACTTGGGCAAAAACAAGAAAATCTTCATAAGTTATCTAGTAGACAATGATCATGATAAGAAAAAGAAAACTAAAATACTACCCAAATTTAGAAATTGGTACAACAGTCCATTGCCAAAGTACAAAAAATGACATTAATGCTTAAAGCAAAAAGTGAAACAGGGAAGTGATGAAATGTTGCCTGTGTCATAAACGGAGCATATCATTATACTGTATGCAAGGTGAAATAAGTATTGCAGTGTGCATCATCCCTGCCCACGTTACCATTGCAGATGACCACAAACTTATTTAAAATGATGCGGTGAGAAACCTGACAGCTCCAGACACAGGCATAGAAGTAAGGATATGCAGTATCTGAACTAAAATAAGTAAATAACAACATTAGGGTCTCAAAATGCTATTATTATATTTTAATGTCACAGCAGGTTTCATCCGAACAGTGTGGGTTTATTAAAAACTTTATACATTTGTTTGAATAATTTCGGACTTTAGCGGAGAGGCAAATGAGTTAGAAATACAGGGGATCACCCATAAGGTATTTTTCTAGGGACAGACGGAAAAAAAGTGCTAAATTCAGGAAACTGTCAATATGATTTATTTAGAGAAGTACGATAAACAAAAAAATCATGGAATCAAAACTTGTCGGGAAATAGCTCTCACAAGTCCCGTTTCTTTTCCTTTGGGCAGGACTGTCAGTTTCCATGTACAAAATATCGGCAGATATTAATGCACTCAACCCAACAGTTCTGAGCTCTCGTCTTTTTGATTCCCTTCTTTACCATCACAAGTTGACGACTTTTGTATGTATTGCTTCGAGTAACTATAAATGCATACATTCTGTTTAGGTATATGCATCAGCATCAAGATTGCCTGACATTTGCACTGCATGCATTTTCATTTTGACAATTTTGGTAACAGAAGCAACAGCTGACTTGGACTGATTTATAAAACCAAAAAATAAAAAATAAAAACACACTACTTGAGATCAGTTACTGTATGTCACAAATGAGACTGTCAAGCTTGGCAATTTTTTCTATTGAAAAAGAAAGAACCAACAAACTAAAGATAAGAACTTTTATTAAGGAATTTATCAACAACAATTTTAGTAAGGAAAAAAAAAAATCTAATGTGAATGAAAAATTAGTTGTCCTACATGACTAACATTTATGAGAACAATCTTCTAGTTTTGATTGTGATATTCAATTTACCAGTTGTGAATGTTAACATGAGTACAGGATTAAAAATGATATCTTTTAGTAAATTTGTTATATTACAGTAACATTTGTACAAACTGTAAACCATACCATGTGACATATAGAAAATAAAAAGACCTGATATAATACAATTCAACATATGCATTCTGTCATTAATATTACCTTACAGATTAATGAACATGGCATAAATCAATAAAGCATCCACTTCTTTTCTGGTGCACTATCAATAAAAAAATCCATGCAGCAGTAGTTTCAAATTACATTAAATTTCTAGTCAAAAAATAAAATAAAAGCACTGGGTGAAATATTTGTAGGTTAAATATACTTACTTTGTTAAACTTTGTTTCTTGAACTCTTTGTATTTCTTTTCCTTAATGTTATATAAAGGGCACCATCAATATTATTCCCATGGGCCCCCGATTTACTAGCCATACCACAAACAAAGTGAAATCAAAAGTGTGTACTCGTGGCAATTCATGGTACTTTTTCAGACATAGTGGAGTTTAAAGATGATGCTTTCTTTATAAAACAACAGTGCTGTGACTTAATATAGTATTAATTTCTGTATATGCATTATGAGAAGTTTTTGTGTGATGCAAGTAATTTTGTCTTCTATATGAATTATACCTTTAACTGTCTACAACACCTCAGGCTTTAAATAATATTATCTAAAAATGTAATTGAATTTAACAGAATGCTAATGTTTACAAGTTCTGCTTGAATCGTTCATGTGACACATTGGAATGGGCATGGTATAAAATTGGAAATAAAATTGGAAATCTGATTTATATTTCCCATTAAAAATACCAGTGATTGGAACAAGCCTCAAAAATCTTCATCAATGCATTTCATATTTATATACACACACACATAACCAGTCACAAGTTGTGACACAGAGATTTTAGATGTTTATTTATTTTTTTAAGATAACCATTAAATTGATTTAAAAATATAATTAAGACATTATGACTTGTTTTTAATTCATTATTCACACATGGCTGCAAAGACAAATTTCAGGAGCCATTTCTTTCAGATTTCTAATGGTAAAAATAAAAAATGCTTTGCTAGCAGACAGTAAGACAGGTGTGTGTGCTTAATTTGGGTGTGAAGGGGAGAGAGAGAGAGAGAGAGAGAGTGTGGAAACTGAATGTTCTCTTCGTTCCCTTGTACTAATTCACGTTTGAGAAGTAAGCTTTACGAAACCAAATAACAGCATGCTTTGTTTTAGCAAACAGAAAAATGTTTGTGCAAAGGACTCAAGGTCTGAGCATTCCACACATGAGTCTGCCTTATCACGTTTTCCCTTAGCTTACATCTGAACGCCATAACAAAAGGAGCCAAGAAATCAAGTTGCATAAGGGACATTGAATTTGTGTATAATAAAGTGTTGACTGTTACATTTTATAATGATATTAAATCATGCATTCTAGGGGTATAAAACTGGACTCCACCCAACAGACGGGGTTCAGAGGAGCCCTGACGCTGTCATGTATATTTGATTGTCCGCTTTTCTGAAACTCTTCTCACCGTGACTCTGAAAAATAAAGCTGCTTTATAACCGCACCTGCTGTCGGGTCGGAGTTTTCGTCCACATGAGTGAGCTTTTATTAGCAGTTTCTCCAAAAAGAGTCTCAGTTCATTTTTCAGTTTATATTAGTTGGCATTTTGTTGCAAAACAGAGTGTTTGGTTTATTTGCATCATTTCTGACACTGAGAGGATCCATGGACATTTAAATGGAGCTTGCTATCTGCTTAGCTACTGGATATTTGCAAAGGAGCTCTGCTCCTGGAAAGAAATCTTTTTTTCCCCCCACTTTTCTATTATGGATATATGATCTGCAACTAAGAAACCAATCAGTCTGGGCAATGTCATGTGGGACTGAATGAAGACTCCACCTAGATTGTACAATTCTTTGTATTGCTTATTTATAGAAATAAATATTTTTTTAAGTAAAAGTTTAAACTCAATGCACGGTGGTAAATCGAGTTGAAGTAAAGGAGTGAAAATGTAACAGTCTATCATTAGAAGCACTGGAACCCTAAAGGTCTCAAGGGTTGAATAGGCAGGGTATAATATGAACAGTGGGACAGATAAAAGGTTACAGATAACAGCTTCCTAGCTGTTTTTTTTTAATATTTTTCTTATCCCCCCTTTAAGAAAAGACCCTATGATATTATACTGAAATCTTTCATGTTAGATGCATATCACAAGTGATCTGATAATACAATCAAACAAGCCTGAAGCAGTAATTCTCATTTTTTCAATCCAGATGTCTGACTAAGCATAACAGGCTATAAACTCTCATTTTACATTGAAAAACATAAGTTTACAGGCCATGAGTCAAATACTACCCTTAAAGTCTTTTGTCAGCCTAGAGCACATCACTTAGCTACCTGTCTTCAAACAGATCAAGAAATTTTCTAATTTACTGATGGTGTTTAACATTATAATGAACAATAACTTACCTTAAAGGTCAGTGAATTTCTTGTGGTTCAGCACAGTATACTAAGTTATATCTTGAATTATATTTTTACTGCACATTAGCCATATGGGTCTCAGGGGTTGTTAATGTCCTTGTAAAGTAAATCATTAAAAAATAAAAAGAAATCTGTTCATGCAAATTGATACCATTTTCAACAGATTAGTATGAATATTTGTATTTTGAATGTATTGCTGTTGTATCCAACTCTTTTAAAGATTATCAATTATATTTCAAATGCAGATTTCTTTTCTTACCCATATGAGGTTACAAAGCAGTTAGGTGATGAAGTTTCCTTCAGTTCTCCATGATGACGTTCAATCACCCAACCATCACCACCATGATCGACATTCCAGTGTTCAAAGCCATCTGCAGACACGGAATAATATATTAGAGATTATGAAAATGAATGGTTTAAATTAGGTTTTCTTCTATTCTATTCTATTCAGGAAATATATACAATTAAAGGAAAACGTTGGCTTCAACTGTTTTTTCTAAAGCTAATCATACTCAAAAGTCAGAAGATTTCAGTTGATCTCCTTTTTCCAGTAATACATGTATAGGATCACTGAAGGAAGACAATGTAAAAACTCCACCAAGAAACCAGAATGAAACTTAAAGCTCTAGCAAGTTGGGTCACAATACCAAAGGTTGTGTACTCGATACCAATGCAATCTCAAATTATTTGATACCATGGTAAGCTTTTTATTAAAAGTACCTTCATTATTCAAGTTAACAAAATGGTGTTTTCTCTGTAATAGAATATAAAATATACAGTGCATCTGGAAAGTATTCACAGTGCATCACTTTTTTCACATTTTATGTTACAGCCTTATTCCAAAATGGAATAAATTCATTTTTTTCCTCAGAATTCTACACACAACACCCCATAATGACAATGTGAAAAAAGTTTACTTGAGGTTTTTGCAAATTTATTAAAAATAAAAAACCTGAGAAATCACATGTACATAAGTATTCACAGCCTTTGCTCAATACTTTGTCGATGCACCTTTGGCAGCAATTACAGCCTCAAGTCTTTTTGAATATGATGCCACAAGCTTGGCACACCTATCCTTGGCCAGTTTCACCCATTCCTCTTTGCAGCACCTCTCATGCTCCATCAGGTTGGATGGTAAGCGTTGGTGCACAGCCATTTTAAGATCTCTCCAGAGATGTTCAATCGGATTCAAGTCTGGGCTCTGGCTGGGCCACTCAAAGACATTCACAGAGTTGTCCTGAAGCCACTCCTTTGATATCTTGGCTGTGTGCTTAGGGTCGTTGTCCTGCTGAAAGATGAACCGTCGCTCCAGTCTGAGGTCAAGAGCGCTCTGGAGCAGGTTTTCATCCAGGATGTCTCTGTACATTGCTGCAGTCACCTTTCCCTTTATCCTGACTAGTCTCCCAGTTCCTGTCGCTGAAAAAACATCCCCACAGCATGATGCTACCACCACATGCTTCACTGTAGGGATGGTATTGGCCTGGTGATGAGCGGTGCCTGGTTTCCTCCAAACGTGACGCCTGGTATTCACACCAAAGAGTTCAATCTTTGTCTCATCAGACGAGAGAATTTTGTTTCTCATGGTCTGAGAGTTCTTTAGGTGCCTTTTGGCAAACTCCAGACGGGCTGCCATGTGCCTTTTACTAAGGAGTGGCTTCCGTCTGGTCACCCTACCATACAGGCCTGATTGGTGGATTGTTGCAGAGATGGTTGTCCTTCTGGAAGGTTCTCCTCTCTCCACAGAGGACCTCTGGAGCTCTGACAGAGTGACCATCGGGTTCTTGGTCACCTCCCTGACTAAGGCCCTTCTCCCCCGATCGCACAGTTTAGATGGCCGGCCAGCTCTTCCACTTATGGATGATGGAGGTCACTGTGCTCATTGGGACCTTCAAAGCAGCAGCAATTTTTCTGTAACCTTCCCCAGATTTGTGCCTCGAGACAATTCTGTCTCTGAGGTCTACAGCCAATTCCTTTGACTTCATGCTTGGTTTGTGCTCTGACATGAACTGTCAACTGTGGGACCTTATATAGACAGGTGTGTGCCTTTCCAAATCATGTCCAATCAACTGAATTTACCACAGGTGGACTCCAATTAAGCTGCAGAAACATCTCAAGGATGATCAGGGGAAACAGGATGCACGTGAGCTCAATTTTGAGCGTCATGGCAAAGGCTGTGAATACTTATGTACATGTGCTTTATAAATTTTTTTATTTTTAATAAATTTGCAAAAATCTCAAGTAAACTTTTTTCACATTGCCATTATGGGGTGTTGTGTGTAGAATTCTGAGGAAAAAAATGAATTTAATCCATTTTGGAATAAGGCTGTAACATAACAAAATGTGGAAAAAGTGATGTACCGTGAATACTTTCCCGATGCACTGTATATACCTTTTGGTGATCAGTTCATGTCCTGCTCACTTAACTATTCACAGTAAGAGACACTTAAAGCAAGAGTGCCCAAACTTTTGCATGCCATTACAGACAGACAGACAGATACATAAATAGATATTTTCATTTAAAACAATAGTTAGTCAGAGAATCCCTGTTAGGTTTGCAACATTTGCTATTGTAGAAATGTAAAGATTTAGATTTGCAACATTAAAAAATGCACTAAACATCCATCCATCCATCCATCCATCCTCTTCCACTTAACCGAGACTAGGTCGCAGGGGCAGCAGCTTGAGTAGAGATGCCCAGACTTCCCACTCCCCAGCCACTTCTACTAGCTCTTCCAGGGGAATCCCGAGGCGTTTCCAGGCCAGCCGAGAGACATTGTCCCTCCAGCATGTCCTGGGTCTTCCCTGGGGCCCGGAACACCTCACCAGGGAGGCGTCCAGGAGACATCCTGATCTGATGGCCTGAGGCACCTCATCTGACTCCTCTCGATGCGGTGGAGCAGTGACTCTGCTCTGAGCTCCTCCCAGATGACCGAGCTTCTCACCCTATCTTTAAGGGAAAGCCCTTAAAAAAATGCACTAAACAGTAATAATTAAAAGATAAGTCAAATGGGTTCAGTTTGTAAATGTCACAATATCTTGCTGTTTTAATTGTCCAAATCTGTCATTTTTCAATGTTTGACCAAACAAATTACCTGCATGAAAGTTTTACATTACTCCACTGTTCCGGAACTCTTGTAAAACACTTTTTGTTGTGCCGTTTTCAGAGTATCTTTTATGACTGATCAGACTTTGTACTGATTAGCCTGTGGACTAATTCAGAATTAAGAAAATTGACTTGTCCTACAGTGTAACTGCTGAACTGTATAAAATTCACGGACTCACCTTTCAAATATATGACACATATGCTTTCACTATATTCGTCAAATTGTAGGGGTCATACTAAAGAACATATTAGTTTGGCATCAACAACCAAACAAATGACACAAATTCTGAGTTTGCATATTTGTATTTAGCAATGAAGTATAGCATTTTGCTTATACTGCAAAATCACAGTGCTTTGCACTTTAAAAAATAGCTAATGGAGCAACTCATTTTATCGACAGTGCACAGAAGCTAAATAACCACTTGGCCTGAAACTTGCCTCGACTTTTATTGGCTACCACTGTTGTTAACACTGCCAGTGTGCAATGCCCCTTGCAACTGTAAACTGTATAAACCGATTACTAAAACAATAGAAGTTTAAATGTAAATCAGACATGCTTGATGCAATCGGTGAATGAAAACAAAGACTCTGTTTCTTTGTTTCTTTAGGGACTGTAAGGGACACTGTATTAAAAGCAATTCATCTCAACATCATTTTAACTCTTACACGCGGAGTGACTAAAACTCATCTGATCACCGACATCATAGTGTTTACAATGCACGCATGAATCATTTTTCTGAATTAACTCCGTAACGGGGTAAAAGTGTATATAACGAAAAGCCCTTTTTTTTATTTTAAATTAACTATTAGTAGCATTGAAAGACTACTTCAGTTTTCATTCACACTAGCTGAGCTTCAGAAGACAACACAGCAATATACTGTATAAGCGAAGCCCCATTAACAAGCTATGTTCCATCAGTGGATTTAACAATTTTGTCAGGTCAGTCATCCCAATTACACTCTTTGCATATAAACATACCATCTCCACAAGGATTCTTGATAAGGTTTCTGGCAAACAGTTTGTAAAACAGATTCTTCCAATCAGTGTTGGATGGTAGGCGCGTCTGGAGCTTCTTGCTTAGCACTTGTTCATATTTCACCCTCCAAAGTGCTTGGCTGTCCACAACGTCCTTCCATTGCTTACACACAAGCCGACAGTTTGTGATAAGTTCCCAAAAAGGAACATGGATTAGGATGAGAAACAGTATATCATCAGACACTTCACTTAGGTCCATAGTAAACTTTACATTTCTTTCTGTGCTCACAGCCTGGCCCATTTTGTCTGAAGGCGACAGTTTCTGCACAAGGAAAACAGAAGGGACATATCAAGACAAAAAATAGATTAACTCTTAACAAACAAATCCTATTTTTGCACTGAAAATGGACATAATGAATAAGCCCAGTTTCACTTTGCAACATCTACATCTTTGGATTTCACATGTCAAAAAAAAAAAAAACTTTTCTCATTTCATAAATGTATGCTTAAATGCAACTATGTATAAAAAAGGGCTGTCATTCAAAAAATTGCTCATACTATATTTATGTGAAACCCTTTGAATTAATGATGAAAGCCTGCATTTCAATCATGTAATTATTTCTTCATTTCAAATCCATTGTGGAGGCATATACAGCCAAAATGATGAAAAGTGTGCCACTGTCCAAATACTTGTGGACCTAACTGTATAAAATGTAACATGTAATTGGTGGAACACACACTTTGAGCTGGCTATATACAAACATTTCAGCATGACAGAGAAAATATTAAACTAATACACTAACTACAGGCACCCTTTTAATCTTTTCACATTTCAGAGTAAACTTACATATTAAACACATTAGTAGAGAAGCCCATTTTTTTCACTGCTGTTATGAGACATAGTTTGAAAGATTGCAATACGGTTTAGCCAAAATAAGATGTCAAAAACCAACTCAAATGCAGGGTCTCATTGGACTCTGATTACTGAAGAGTAACCATGTTAATAAAGTAATGATGTTCTTTCTCATAAAAATGGGACACAGAGAAGTTTTTTTCGCTTGATAATAAAGCAAACTAGTGTATTTAGAGTTGGCTTTGATAAACCTACATCTGAAGTGTTATGCATTTGCATTTAGTGCAAGCTCAACTAATAAACACATAGAAATTTAACATGACACTCGAGATCAGTGCAGTTAGCATTATGACCACCTGAAGCTGGAATTCAATTACCGATCAAGAGTTGATGAGGAGGTGCTAAAAAAAAAAAAAGAAACGGTCCACTGTACGTCCTTTGGCTGCTGACTCATAGTATAGTGCCTTGCAAGTGGGCAACTTTGCAGATGTGAATATGTTGTTTGTGTTACCATATTGGCAAATTGTTTTTTATGTTAAGTTTTAGCTTTACACTATTAATAAAATATGGTACATTTTCTTTACTGGTACATTTGTTTCACAATATGAAAGCAGTCCGTGCAAAGTTCAAGTGGCCAATTCAGTTATAATAGATGCACAAGAGAAATTTTGAAATTTTAGCAAGAACAGAAAAAAAGCCCATCCTGTAATTTGCACATAATAAAGTAAGCGATTAAAAAAAACCTGATTGGTGATTAAAATGTACCTTCATGATTGATTTTAACAAAAATGCAGTTATTAACTATTTTGACATTCAGATAGTAGTGTTGTCTCTATTACTGTACCTGCAACACATTCATTCTTAACATTATCAATCACTTTTGGCAGGTACGGCATTGAGACACAATTTTATCTATATAATATCTAGTGAATACCCAAACATACTTAATTTAAGAATCAATTTCTAATATGTGTTTTAGATTTGTTGAAATTGAGCTTGTTACTAACTAGCACAGAAGTGAATATGTCACTAAAGTATAATTATATTTTAGTAGCATGTACAGTATATATTCAGTAGTAGTGTCGGCACTCTGAAATCCGAGCTGGTCTCTACATTCAGATCTGCTCCTGGTAGCTTATTTATATGCAGTACATTTGTTACACTTGTTATTACTGTTTTTTTTTTTTTAGCTTTTTTATTACTATCTATTTCAAATTACTATACATTTACTTAGCCATTATTCATAGTACAGTGGTGTGAAAAACTATTTGCCCCCTTCCTGATTTCTTATTCTTTTGCATGTTTGTCACACAAAATGTTTCTGATCATCAAACACATTTAACCATTAGTCAAATAACACAAGTAAACAAAAAATGCAGTTTTTAAATGATGGTTTTTATTTTTTAGGAAGAAAAAAAATCCAAACCTACATGGCCCTGTGTGAAAAAGTAATTGTCCCCTTGTTAAAAAATAACCTAACTGTGGTGTATCACACCTGAGTTCAATTTCCGTAGCCACCCCCAGGCCTGATTACTGCCACACCTGTTTCAATCAAGAAATCACTTAAATAGGAGCTGTCTGACACAGAGAAGTAGACCAAAAGCACCTCAAAAGCTAGACATCATGCCAAGATCCAAAGAAATTCAGGAACAAATGAGAACAGAAGTAATTGAGATCTATCAGTCTGGTAAAGGTTATAAAGCCATTTCTAAAGCTTTGGGACTCCAGTGAACCACAGTGAGAGCCATTATCCACAAATGGCAAAAACATGGAACAGTGGTGAACCTTCCCAGGATTGGCCGGCCGACCAAAATTACCCCAAGAGCGCAGAGACGACTCATCCGAGAGATCACAAAAGACCCCAGGACAACGTCTAAAGAACTGCAGGCCTCACTTGCCTCAATTAAGGTCAGTGTTCACGACTCCACCATAAGAAAGAGACTGGGCAAAAACGGCCTGCATGGCAGATTTCCAAGACCAAACCACTGTTAAGCAAAAAGAACATTAGGGCTCGTCTCAATTTTGCTAAGAAACATCTCAATGATTGCCAAGACTTTTGGGAAAATACCTTGTGGACTGATGAGGCAAAAGTTGAACTTTTTGGAAGGCAAATGTCCGGTTACATCTGGCGTAAAAGGAACACAGCATTTCAGAAAAAGAGCATCATACCAACAGTAAAATATGATGGTGGTAGTGTGATGGGCTGGGGTTGTTTTGCTGCTTCAGGACCTGGAAGGCTTGCTGTGATAGATGGAACCATGAATTCTACTGTCTACCAAAAAATCCTGAAGGAAAATGTCCGGCCATCTGTTCATCAACTCAAGCTGAAGCGATCTTGGGTGCTGCAACAGGACAACGACCCAAAACACACCAGCAAATCCACCTCTGAATGGCTGAAGAAAAACAAAATGAAGACTTTGGAGTGGCCTAGTCAAAGTCCTGACCTGAATCCAATTGAGATGCTATGGCATGACCTTAAAAAGGCGGTTCATGCTAGAAAACCCTCAAACAAAGCTGAATTACAACAATTCTGCAAAGATGAGTGGGCGAAAATTCCTCCAGAGCTGTAAAAGACTCATTGCAAGTTATCGCAAACGCTTGATTGCAGTTATTGCTGCTAAGGGTGGCCCAACCAGTTATTAGGTTCAGGGGGCAATTACTTTTTCACACAGGGCCATGTAGGTTTGGATTTTTTTTCTCCCTAAATAATATAAACCATCATTTAAAAACTGCATTTTGTGATTACTTGTGTTATATTTGACTAATGGTTAAATGTGTTTGATGATCAGAAACATTTTGTGTGACAAACATACAAAAGAATAAGAAATCAGGAAGGGGGCAAATAGTTTTTGACACCACTGTATACTTCTTTACCTGTTTTGCATGTGTCTTCTATTTATGTATACTGCATGTTGCAAGGCAGTCCTGGTGAATGTTATTTTGCGCCACTGTATGCTGCTATACTATGTACGGATGATATAACAATAAAGCCACTTAACTTGACTGCAATGTATAATGTACATCAACGCCGGTGTCTACGCTGCTGTCAATATTATGTTACATTTATGGAATCTACAAAAAAAGTATGTAAAAGAAAACTTTAAGGTTCTCATGTATAAAGTTCATCTAAATATTATACTAGATAAACTGTGTACGGCCAAATAAACGTTCAATCTATGAATATAAAATACTGTAGGAAAAAGGTCAGCAAATTAAAACATCAGTTCATAGAAGGAAGAGCTACTTTGTGTCATGTTAAACTGGTTTGATTTACAGAACTTGAGACTGAGGAGAGTCAGGCAGAGAAAAGAACTTTACTGTTACTCTCAATTCGTGCAGGACGACGCAATTGTTCCTCCACCAAGTTAATGCAGAAGGCCTTTAGGAAACACGCCAGCCTGACATCATCTACTGTATACTAATAAAAGGCAAAGCCCTCACTCACTCACTCACTCACTCATCACTAATTCTCCAACTTCCCGTGTAGGTAGAAGGCTGAAATTTGGCAGGCTCATTCCTTACAGCTTACTTACAAAAGTTGGGCAGGTTTAATTTTGAAATTCTACGCGTAATGGTCATAACTGGAACCTATTTTTTCGTCCATATATTATAATAGACTTCTGCTCAAAGGCCGTGGAAGGCGGAGTTACGCCTCCCACGTAATTTAGTGCCTGCCCATATAAGGCCGTCCGTCAGCAGCAATCCAATAGAAACACTGTCGCTAAATATTCACGGGTGAAGGACTGTGCTTATGCAGAGGAAGATGAGATGGTCAGGGTGGTGTTTGGCACAAACGGCGAAACTGCGAGAGAAACTTTTAAGTGCGGGGTCTTAGCTAACATTAAATACAGCCGTGGACATCGCACAAGATGGCACCAGCACAGCTGTGAACCTTCGATGCATGTACACCGAGCGGCTCACGTGAAATTGCGCAGTGCATAGACAAAAAGCAACAGTTCCAAAGAGTGCTGAACAAAAACCGAATTACACAATTGAGAAGGCAGCAAAAAAATATGAAGCGTCTGATACATACAACCATATTCATAAGTGCAGCTACTGCGGAAACAAAGCACACGGTGGAAAAAGTCAATGTCCCGCTAAAGGAAGACAGTGTAAAAAAAAAACCCGTGCATGCAGTGTGTCACGTCTCAGATAAAGAGGAAAACGAGCTGTTTACTGATGCAGTAAGAAACGAATCGATGAATGAAACCTGTCATCTTTACAACGATTGACAAACACGGAATGTAACTTGAACAAAACACATCCTACAAATACGAACCTGATTGAAAGAAATAATGATAATCAAATCCTTGATGACAGCAACACTCAATAACACTCACAAAACAATTACTGTATATTGACAGTCATGTTACGTTATTTTTAAAATGTTTCCTTTTCTTTTTTATAACTTCTTTAACACACTACTTCTCCGCTGCGAAGCGGAGATATATATATATATATATATATATATATACATACACACCCCGATCTACATACTCTCAAACAGACAAACCACACGCCGTGGCGTAATGGTAGAGGCTGCACCTCTAGGGCAGACGTCCGAGGTTCGATTCCCGAGAGGGGGTGCATTAAGTATGTACGAGCGCTTCCCGATTTATTTTACCCGCGCATCCTCTTAGTTTGAGATGTATGAAAAAATATGTGGTTAACGCAGAAAGACAGATTACCAATTGAAGCTTTATGAATAATGGATACTTTATTCGCCATCAATGATTGTTTTGGTAAAGCCATACTCAGTGTAATCATTAGATGAACAGTAAAAAAGTAAGAGCGAGGGGAGGATGACTTATTGAGGCACACAGGCGAAACCACAACAGCACGCGGGCTCGATGTAGTGCACGTCAACTCGATCTGAATTGCGCGATCACATTCAAAAAAATATATATTTTCAAGTTCAATTTAGTTGGAATGTAAGGCGAATTTACACTTTACATTTGTATGGTGAAGAAAAATTTATGCAGTGATGCCTACATTTAACTTACATTCCTACCAAAGATATTTCTGTCGACTAAATAAAAATTCCTTCTATTTAAAATTTAAATAGAACTTGAACAGATACGATAGTTCATAATATCCACGCAGACTTGCACGTAAGAGCGGGAGTCATCCGTTTTAACAAGCAGCGTATTGCACTGATACGAAATAGCCTGCCCATTTAATTATTTAGGAATGGATAAATAAAGATTTTGTACAAATAATGTTTTCATTTTTCTTCCTTGATGGATTCTGGCACCCCAGCAACAGTTGCTTGCACCCCAAAGGGTATATATATATATATATATATATATGTTTATGTGTGTGTATGTATATTTATATGTATTTGTGTATGTATATGTATGTGTGTATATGTAGATATGTATATATATGTATATATGGATATATATGTGGATGTATGTGTATGTGTCCTTTTCTTTTTCATTACTTCTTTAACACGCTACTTCTCCGCTGCGAAGCGCGGGTATTTTGCTATTACTGTATATTAAGGAGGGTTCGTTTGCAGAGGATTCATGAGACTCATTGCACGACATTACTGACAAGTTAATACGTTCGTGGGCATGGTAAAAGAAGTTCCACTTACTTTTGTCTTAGAAGACGTCTCATCCGATTCCTCCTTCTCTGTTGTTGCTTTGGATCTTATGTTGTTTACCTCAGTCTTTGGAGGCCGTTGCACCTTCGCTTCTGTTTGAGATTTTGCCTTCCTAAAGCGCAGTCTCGGAAACATGCTATTGGAAACTGTAAGACCACCGCACACAACTCTGACCAATTTCTAGTAAAGCTGCGCGGTAGCCTTACTGGAAAAAGGAAAACGAGCTAAGTTACAGACTGAAACTCCAGGTACACCTTCCTACCGAGCCAGGAATCTAGCAAAATGGAGATTTAGATCTAGATCACATTTCTCGACGCAAGGGGTGATGGAAGTGCATAAAATCCCGGACAACTGGTTCTACAACAAATATCTCCGCTACTTGGAAGCCACTGTTTCGAACTATTTTCAAAGGGAAAGTTTCTCAAAATGTCAAGTAGATCTTGTTCTAGACGAGACTAAAATGGGCGTGAATATCATTTTCGACTTCAGCCAATCATATATTCAATTGGCGTTCGTCAGGCAGTGATCAGCCAATCAAAAATGTAAACGTCGCGGTCAATCACCTTTTTATTTAACAAATCGCCAATGAGTGTTATTTGTTATTCATGTTGCACTTTAGCCAATTGCTTTACGGATACGTAAAAAGAATGGTGGGAGTAATTTCTAAAGGTGGACATGTAACATAATTTCTAAAGGTGGACGGTCAAGACAAAGTGACTGTCAGAGACGGAGTGTATATTCGTAAAATACATCTGCGACAATAGTCTACTAGTGACAATATCTTACACTATAACACTCTGTCGAGTGCATTATTAAGAATGCAGTATATTTTTACCACTGTCATTTATGATTAGCGGTTCTGAAAAAATAATTATTATAAAAGTTTGGACATGAGATATTTATCGTTACTAAACAACCTCTGAAGAAAATGTAAATGAACACATTTGTGTCCGCCTAGTTTTAATGGATTGACGTAGAATTAAGTGTGGGCTCTACTTGACTGAGTCATTCGGATTATATCGAATGTCTGACTGTTGTTGTTTACTCGAATGTCCAAATGAAATAGTCGCCTACATTTAACAGGTCACCTTAATTGCGGGCTATAAACGTATTAAAATTTTAAACGTTGAATAAACTGTCAGGGTTACATCTTTACTTCAATAATACACAACCCTAAAATGTGTTTATTACTTTCATTACTATTTATCGTTTATTTATTTAAGTATTCCTAATATTTTATTGCCCCCTTCTGTCTGAAGATCAGCCTCTGCTCTTTGTTTGCTAATGTGTGTCAAATAGTCTGCGGTCTTCATGTCTGTCCTCAACATACCAGCAGCTCTAGTGAGTTTCTTGCCTGTGGATCTCGTAGTCAAGTTTGTTTTTAGCTGTATTATGATTATAGAATATTACAAATCACATACTTGACCAGTGGCGTAGCGAGGGGGGTGCCGAGGGGGCCATGGCCCCGGGCGGCGTATCAAAAGGGGCGGCGGCAATCACCATGATATTTAAATTTAAAAAAATTTAGGTATATTTGAAACTGCAAATCGCGCCCGCGCTGATTCAAGCCAAGCAGACAGCGCGGGTGCGGAAAGGGTGGCAGGTGAAGCAGGTGGTGCAATAGAAATTTTCTCAGACGTTTTACAGCGCATTGTAGAGTCAATCTACGACAGTATCTAGTGACGATAAAACCTACCTAAGTGAATTTTCAATAGACAGAGTATCTGCTGAAATTCGAGAAAGATTCCAACAGTTGCAAAATCTAGTGCAAAAATATGATTTTTTAAGACCTGAAGTAATATTGAGCAGGGACGAGCTTAACTTAGACCAAGCTCCTCAAGACATTAATAAAGAAGAATTTCTACTTGAGCGCGTACGTCTACAAGCTTTTGTAGCTGCAACAGACCCAGACTGTAAAAAAGAACTCATTAGGTCCGGCTCTCTGAGTTTATTAAAATATATTATTGAGTCCAAACTTGAAGATGGTTTACCAAACATTGTCATAATGTTGAGAATTTTTTTAACATCTGCCATTAGTAATGCTAGTTGCGAGAGAAGCTTCTCTAAGCTCAAATTAATCAAAAATTATCTCAGATCAACTATGTCCACGTTAAGGCTAACAAATTTAGCTATTCTGGCAATTGAACATGACATACATATTGATATTGACAATTGTATAAAAGATTTTGCTATTAAAAATATACGAAAAGTAAATTTTTAATCAATAAAAAAATTTAATGCAGCTTTTTTTATTTTGTCTATTTTTTTTAAGAATAACTAAATAGAGGGGCGGCAAATTTCCGGTCGGCCCCAGACGACGAAAGCCCACGCTACGCCACTGTACTTGACACTCTCACGTTCATGTATCAGGGAATAGACAACGTTAAGAAAGCTGGCAATGAAATTGTGACTTTAAAAAATCCATTGGTTGTCTCTACATGTTATCAATGTTAAATGTAAGAAACACAGTTATCATAGTGCTAATAGTCACATTTCAATTATTATTTTTATAATGAAGTTTACTATGTTAAATGATCTGTGAGAAGCAAATATTATGTCTTAAAAAGAGTAATAATTCTGCAGTTTTTGTGACTGTGCACCTGTTAATCAGGGTATTCAATTATTTGACTTAATTGGAACTTTATTACTTTTGGGATTTTAAATACCTCTTTAAGATCATCAAATACATGCTTATTATAATAAATATTATTTATGCAAAAGTTACATTTAGAGATTAAAACATGACAGATGTTTGTTTGTAGTTCACATCTCATTTAGCCTCCATCAGGTCCTAGCAGTGTGCTGAACACATCAGCCTGTCTTTAGTGTCTCTGAGATTGGGGGAGGCCAGGAGTCCAACTGCATAGCAGGCATGTGCTTCAGCATCACGACTGGTAACAAGTTAGATGTGGCAGATATTTCAGTTGGGCATAATCCTATATGACAACACAAGCAAACAGCATATTAAGAGCATACAGAGTCTGTATACTCCAGTATGGCCCTGACATAACAACCTGTACAAGCTGTAAACGACTCCACTTTACTGGTCATTTTACCACACACTACACTGAGTCTGTCAAGTCTGAACCATTAAATCATTCAATCTGAAAAGCTGTGAATTTATTTTGACAATGATATTTCTGGTAAGGCATTTTATTTTCTTATTTGTCATAGGTTTATACTGACAAACTGGTTTACATCAATGTAGTTTTCTATAGGATATATATACTGCTCAAAAAAATTAAAGGAAACCTTTTCAATCCAAGTATAGCATCAAGTCAATGAAATTTCTGGGCTATTGATCTGGTCAGTGAAGTAGCAGAGGGGCTTGTTCATCAGTTTCAGCTGCATTGGGGCACTAGATAGGCAACAATGAGACGACCCCCAAAACAAGAATGAATGGATTATTAGGTGGAGGGAGGCCACTGATATTTTTCCCTCCTCATCTGTTTTGTCACTCGTTTTGCATTTGGCTACAGTCAGTGTCACTACTGGTAGCATGAGGCCATACCTGGACCCTACAGAGGTGGCACAGGTAGTCCAACTTCTCCAGGATGGCACATCAATACCACGTGCCATTGTCAAAAGGTTTGCTGTGTCTCCCAGCACAGTCTCAAGGGCATGGAGGAGATTTCAGGAGACAGGCAGTTACTCTAGGAGAGCTGGACAGGGCCCCTAGTAGAAGGTCCTTAACCCATCAGCAGTACCCACCGGAATCTGCTCCTGTGGGCAAGGAGGAACAGGATGGGCACTGCCAGCGCCTACAAAATGACCTCCAGCAGGCAGGCCACTGGTGTGAATGTCTCTGAGCAATCAGAAACAGACTTCATGAGAGTGGCCTGAGGGCCCAATGTCCTCTAGTGGGCACCATGGAGCTCGATTGGCATTTGCCATAGAGTACCAGAATTGGCAGGTCCACTACTGGCACCCTGTGCTTTTCACAGATAAGAGCAGGTTCACCCTGCGCACATATGACAGACGTGAAATGGTCTGGGGAACATTATTCTGCCTGTGCCAGTGATGGTATATCTGGGGAGGCATTTCCATGAAGGGACACACAGGCCTCTACAGGCTAGACAACAACACTTTGACAGCTGTTAGATATCAGGATGAAATCCTAGGACCCAATGTCAGACTCTATGCTGGTTCCTCTGGTGCACAACAATGTCTGGCGTCATGTGGCGAGAGGATGAAGGAATTAATCCCATTGACTGCCACACCCCCCTTACACACCCCCTTCCCGCTCACTCGCTTGACCTCAATCCAATAGAACACCTCTGGGTGGGACAATATGTTTGGTTTTATCTGATGCCTCTGCCTGTCCAAGATCAGTGATGCCCCGGTCCAGATCTGGGAGGAGATCCCCCAGGACACCATCCTTCATCTCATTAGAACATTTTCAGGGGGGTGGTGGAGATATACAATCTACCGAGTATGATTTGGAGCTGCTGCAATGAAATTTTGGCAAAATGGATTTGCCTGCCTGCCACATCATTTTTTCCTGTTGATTTTTGGGTTCTTTGAATTCAGCCCTCCCTCTCTAGGTTGATCATTTTCATCTCCATCTTTTCTTTCCTAACACATCACCATATCAGTCCATAGCAGTAGAGATATATTCCCATTGAGATATCATGTGTTTTCCAAGTGTTCCTTTATTTTTTTTCAGCAGTTATATATAAATATATATATACTGTATATAAACACAGACACACACTTAATGTCAAGACCTTAGAATAACAAGGTTCTAGCTGTGAGTTATGGTTTTAGAACACTGAACTTTAAAGGTTTTGACTCTCCATTTACCATGAGTATACAATCCTTTTCCTTTAATTTTGTTCCTATATATACACAAGTTGCATTTTCAGTTAAAGACAATGCAAGTTTTATTGAAAATGTGACTCCTAAATAAAGATAATAAGTAAGACCCTTATTGTTGTAGACTGTAAGTGAACAGCAAAGTCTTGATAAGGATGCTCAGTTTCCAAGCTGTTTTATCCTGTGGGATTACCGGCGAGTCCAGCGTGCCATTTGTAGACGGTGTTGATACAAAAGGAGGCTCTGTTCAAATCTATCAGTTCTTGTTGTGTTAATACACGAGTTGATTGGGCCAGCACAAATTAAAACACTCAGTATTGTCACTACCAAAAACAAAATGTTAATTATTCTGTATAAATTGTACCACCATTGCAAGAAATATTTACAATTAACAATAATGATGGGTTAGTTGAACTGAAAGAAAAACTAATCTTCTTTGTGCATTCTAACAAACAGACTGATCGGGGAATATACTGAAGCAGGGCTTGTAATGTTCAAAAAAGTAATAAAACTGTACAATACAATTATAAAAATTAAAGAAAAAAGGCAGATGGCATGAATTGGCTAAAACAGATACACAATTTCAAATATATAGAACTTAATCAACAAAGTGTCCTTTATTATTTACATCAATAGTTAAATCAAATATACACAACTCTATTATGCACAGTCAGTTTTAACACTCAGAAATAAAAAAAAGGCAAAAGACAAACAAAGCAAGTGACATATTTATTAGAGGAGCGGTCGAGATGGAATCCTAAGTTGAAATGCCTCAGTGATGCTGTCTGTCTTTGTACTCCAACAGTTGAAGCACAAGTGTGTCAAACTCTTCGCTCACCTTATTAAAAAAAAAAAAAAAAGATTTACTTTCACCAGTACTAAAAGTGTATTAATGTGTATTTTAAATTTCACTTTAAACATATTTACATTTATATGTATTTAGTTTATATTCTTTTCTAAATTCACTACAAGTAAAATGGTATTCTGATTAACAGAATAATTGTGCTGAAAATAAAAAGGACTGTCTGCTCCCCAACACCTCATGACATACCACTCACTGTCTGCTGGTCCATCAATGAACAGACCTTCTGCTTCTTACTCAGAGACTTTCTTTACTCATTAGAGATTCACTGAAGCCAAATGAGCCGGCATCAGCACATCCGGAATGATGAGAACTCTGTCAATCTTTTACAAAAGTGTCTACAGCTCTTGACAGCACTTCATCAGGTAGTTGTAGAGGCCATCTGTCAGCTCCTCATCTTCTGCTGTATAGAGGTCATTACCCAGTGACCTTTAGGATCTTCATAATTTTTTTAAACCATTTGGATGACACCTTTTCAGATACAACAGTCTGTTGGACAAGCAAATACAAGTGTTTGGTACTGTAAAGTCATCATAGCTCTTTGCTACTAGATTACAATAAAGTTTTACTTTTTATCTGAACTAAGTTACCAGCAAGTGATCATCTGCCCCATGGCCTGTTTTCTCATAAAAGTGGACACTTTGGAATAAAGTTCAAACTGTGAGAATTACTCTCCTGAGATAACTCCCTGGGAATCGGGCAACAAGGCAATTTGAATATAAATGCGTCACGGTCTGCTTTTGCTTGTCACCCATTGGATCGTCAATTTAAAAATCAAAATGACTGAGTTTATGTTTACCAATCGGATCTCAAAATTTTATAGGCACCGCCCATTCAAACAAGGTTTAAAGTATCTTTCTACCGCATACCGATTATTGAAAGAAAGCCATCAAGTGTGAGAGCTTTGCTGTGTTTACAAAATATCACCTTGACAGGTGACAGAAAAAGGAGCGTCATGAAAAGTTTGTCGCAGTGTTTTGAGAAGTCAAGCAAAATGACACATTTTATTGGCTAACCTCGAAAGCTTGTATATTGTAATCTGTTTTAGTTAGCCAATAAAATGTGTCATTTTGTGTTATTAACAATAATGTGTCATTAACACGGTGGCTGAGTGTAGTGGAGGTGAGCTCTTGGTTGATTTGTGCTGTTTTTTTCCAATATAATATTAATATTATTTGTCTAGGCGCTAATGCTCTGCATTTAATTTAATTAAGTTTTTTTTTTTTACTGTTTTTTTATGCTTATATGTTCCAAATTACTCAAATCTCGTAATACTGTTACAAATATTTCCATCTGTATACGTGTGTGCATATATACTGTGGTATATTTATAGTATACTGTATACACACACACGCACACAATTTGTTTTTTAGTGTATATACAATTACACCAAAACATTTTCAGAGTGGCACAAATACTCATCAGGTTAACAAAATTTTATTTTTTTTATTGTAAATAGTTTTATTATTTATAACTTATTTTGTAAATGGGAGAGTGAAAATGGGTTTTACACAATAGTTTATCACAAACCTTTCTATTGTTTTCTTCTCCAAGGACATTATTTTTTATCATTTGAAATATTCTGACCATACCACTACAAGAAAAATTATAAATCATGGTGTTTTGACGGTGTTATATTTTAGAAAGTTTTTTTTTTTTTTTGCAAAAACATTTTTGAATTTTGCTACTCTTTATGCATATAATTCCTTCTCCAGATCTTTATATTCTGAAAGAACACAGTCTGGCCTTCATGTACATGAGTAGAACATGATATGTGCTTTTCAGTAAGGCATGTTCATGATGTGGTGGGTTAGTTGAAAATGGTAAAGGTTGTGAAAGAAAATCTTTTTTTTTCTACTTCAAACCAATAAAGCTTTACCTATTACTTGTTTGTATTTCATAGCTTTTTTAAATTTAGTTATTCCTAGTATTTTGGATGTGCATTCTGTTTTGTCTTTGTGGTGTTAGGAAGTAGATTCCAACCCTTATGACAAGAACTGTAACATTCAAAGTGCATTTTTTGGTAAAAACATAGTTGGGTTTTGCAAATTTTTTGTGCTGTAATTCCTTCTTACAACATAGTTCCTTTACCAGTTGTATAAAATCTGAAAGTGCAATGCTAGGACTTCATTTGGATATCTATTTAGAATCTCTTTATGCAGTAAAGCACACAAGCAGGTTCATACTCTAGTCATTTATCTGAACACAGCAAAAGCTGAAAAAAGAATCCTGTTTTTTTCACTACTTCAAAACAATAAAACTAGATATGTTAGTGAAGATCATTTCATGAATATCTTTTATTGGTTATTGTTGATGCATTGTGCATCACTTTTATATTGTTTGGAAGCTTATTCCATCAATTATGGTAATAAGAATAACATTTAAAATGTAATTTGTGGTAAAAATGTAATTGAATTTAGCAACACAATGTGCTGTAATTTATGTACAAAACATAATTTCTTCACCAGGAATAAATATTCTAAAAGAGAAATATATGCCCTTCATGAAACATGAAACTTGAGGGCACATTTGTCAAGAAAATACAAAAGTGCTCTTGCTATTGACCTTGCAGCTCCACCTTCCATCTGCATCAGTCCAAGTAAAGTGAAAACCACTTTTCATTTCTCGTCAATAAAATAGGCTCTTTTTAAAAATAAAGTCACTAAAGGGATCTGGAAAGTCACTAGATATAGCAACAAAATCACCAAGTTGGCAACACTGCTTGGAGCTGCTGGCGAGTGACATGACATGGGTGATGCAGAGTCACTCATCTTTTTAATTGATCAGTCCTTAGATGTTATGTGTATGGGATTTATGAAAAGTACTATAAAAAAGGCAGTTGTTTGGTGCAGCTTGGACACAGTGGCAAGACTCGGCTGTTACACGTCCATTTAGAATTTATTTTTCTGTTGTACGTTACAAAATGTCTTCGGGTGTGAGTCTTCATTGTCCTTGAAACTGTGCTGATTTTTTAAAGACAAAAATGTTTATCTGCATGTTTTGGCCTATTAAACCACATCTTTGTTTTCTAGGCTATGTTGGTCTCTTTTCATTTAAAATTTAAAGCCTGTCAATTTCATAGATAGTGGCAGTTCATTTAACCAATGGCCTTTCAGTCACTGTCAGTGCCGCCCCTAGTCAGATGTTGGCCCTAAGCTGAATCTTCTTCTTGCCCCCAACCTGCCCCATCCTCAATCCACTTCATTAGTAGTTCTTATAACAGCTTATATTTGAACAATAAATATATAAATACATAACAAATGATTAAGCAGAATCGCATATAGCAAACTTAACTACAGCTTTTTAATATCAAATAAAAACACTTTTTTTTTAAATAATCAAAATTTAAAAGTGAATGTTGGTAGGAGTGTCTTCAGTCTTTTTGTCACTTGATATAACCTACAGTACCACTTGCGACATGTAATAAAACAACGACAAAATCATCAATTTTTGATACTACTACGACTACTACTAATAATAATACTACATACTGAAAACAATAGTAAAATATACTAATACATAAAATAAGACAACTACTACAACAACTGCTAATAATAATAATAATAGTAATTTATGAAATGCTATTACCAATAATAATAGTAACAAATTTAAAAATATGTATACTACTTTTGATCATGCTTAATAAACTTACTTAAGGCCATTAATACAGGGTCAAAATGAAGCTGAATATTTAGATATTTAAAAAATTAACATGTGAATGTATCACCTACAATTACGAATTTACCTAAACTTCAGTTTGTTCTTCTAAAGACAGCGGATAGCAATAAGGCATTTACTAAATTAGTAATGCCAGCTATCAATAAAATTAACCAACTTTCTCTTTCTCACCCTCTCTCTCTCTCTCTCTCTCTCTCTCTCTCTCTCTCTCTCTCTCTCCCTCACTCAGTCATTAATTACTCCCCACCCTTGTCCTTTGATCATAAGCCCCACACACTGTGCGTGAGGAGTCTGTAGGAAGGGCTCGCTCTGGTCACCATTACTCCTTTCTTAGTATCAATAAAATTGCAGCAGGGATTAGAATTACAGCTGATAAAACATTTTCTCTAAAAATGAAAAACACAAATGGGTGTCCAAAACAGTAATGCAGAGAAATTGTCTTTTCTTTGAGACAATACTAAGGTTTTTAAAGCAAGTTAAAGCGTACTGCATAGTTAGTAAGTATTTTTATTGTAACTACAATTTCTTAAAAAAAAAATTAAACTGTTAAATAGACTTACAGATTTGGTAGCAATTGGTAATATTTCACCCCAATGTTTATAACTATAATACTTGGGTTTAGCAGTGTCACATCTTTCTGATAAGGAAATTAGTTAAAGATTATATCCATGCTGAACAATAAAAAAGGTAATGTTTTCATGACACACATTTTGAAGGCTGTACAGATGAAAAGTGGTACCTCAAACCTTTTTAGCTTTTTCAGCATGGAAATAACTTTTTTGCAGATGCACACTGAACAGCCCATTACTCTGTTAAGTTGTTTCACCTGAATGAAACTAATGTAACACACTTAGTAAAATGGGCTCCTGTATTAATTTTGTTCTACTGTTCATCATATCATATCCTCTTTAATAAAACCCTTGTGTGCATCCAGTGTCTGTGAGTGTCTTCTGGTGAAGTGCGCATGCGCGGGGCATTCCCTGTGCAGAGAGAGACAGACACACACACAGGCGCGCGTGAGTCACGCACACACAGGCGCGCGCGAGTCACACACACACACACATGAGTCACACACACACGCACACGCGAGACACACAGAGGACAGACAGACACACACACAGAGGCGAGAGACAGACAGACACACAGACACAGAGGCGCGCGCTTAAGAGACACACACACGAGAGACACACACGCAGGACCGCGAGAGAGACACACACACACACAGGGGCACGTGTGCATTGTTGCAATGTTACTGTTCTTGGTTGTTTATTAAATTACAGATTTTTCAAATGTTCATTTTTTCTCCTGTGCTTAAAACTCATTAAAAAAAGAGTTTTTAGCGAGCGGGTCATAAGGCTATAGTGCAAATTCTTGCAGTGTTAGTTTTCTCTGTTGTTCAAGGTTTTCTTAGTGTATTTCAATTTTTTTACATTTAGTTTACTATTATGCTGTGCTTTTTATGGTATACAGTAGTTAACTATATTTGTGCTTAAAAACTTAATAAAATATATACGTATTTACATACAGTTCATATGGTCTGGAACGGATTAATTGTATTTACATACAATCCTATGGGGGAAATCAGGCTACAACCAGAGTTTTGGAACGGATTATGGTCGTGAACCGCGGTTCCACTGTATTACTGTCAGACAAAATTACAGGCATTTCACGGAAATACAAACCAGTATTACTGAGAGAGAAAATTAAAGGCACACAATACAGTGACGCATATTACAGCCACATACAAGGTCCCTTGCTATTTAATATAGACTGTTCATACAAATGTTTATGCACTGCTGTTCTAGCGCCCGTTATTGTAACGGGCTTAATGTCTAGTTTATTTAAATAAATAAATTTAAAGGCTTCCTTCTGTAACTTTTATCTTTGGACCTGAACCATTCTGGGAAGATAGTCTTGAAATGTAACTATCTGGACTTGCCCACTCATACAAATTAAAGACCAATTGGCCAATCAGGGAGTGATGTTCATGGATGTTTGTAGCTTGGGGGCAGGAACGGAATACAGGTTTTTGGGTAGCAATTTGATTGCTTGAAATGAGCTATTCAATGCTGGGCTAGACTTTATGGGATTAGACAGGAGTTTGATTCTGATTCAACTGTAAAGTGCATGTCCAATCTGGCATCTCTGAACTCCTAACCTGGAGCACGGCAATAGTTGCAGATTTTCCTTCCTGACATTTTATTTATTATTGACCAATTTCTGCTGTTAATTGACATCTTTCCCTTCATTTTAATTGCCTTGTTATTTTAGACTCAGTCCCTCTAATTGCTCATTTTTCCTTAAATGGTAACCAAACTGAAACAAGATGTGAAGTGACACAACAGATTACCAGCTAATTTGGGGCCCAAACTCGAGCCAATTGCATTTTAACTAGTTTCTCAATTAGTAGCCCTCACCACAGGTGGTCTAACCTAGAATGCAATGGACAGTTTCAGTCTTCTTAGGCCCAATATAGGGAACATGCTTTTAAAGGTCAAAAAATACTCAAAAATATTAGGAGGAAAAATCAGCAGGATCACCATCAAAACTTTGGCCCAAAATAACTCAATTAAGTTTCTTTAAAGTATTTATTTAAATAATTTAAAAATCAAGGAGCTCAAAAGGCAAGGTACAGAAGAAGGTACAAAAATATAGTACCTTAAACAAGAGCAAGTGCTCAAAATCGAGGAAATTCACAAAGAATTGAAAAAAACTCAATAATAGAAATAAGATCATGATCACAATGCTTAAACTTAAGTATAAACTGAAGCTTCATCTTTTTTTATAGCCCTTACATATTAACAATTTACAGAAGAAGAGATGATAGTATAAAGCTAATGTTTATGGACAATTGTAGCATACATAACGACTCTTACAATAGGTGCTCTTTTACATAAAAGTATGAAAGGGCTAAAGAGTAACATATTCAGCTACTGGCGTGTGATATGGCTAAAAAGACTTTAGTTATTATCAGACTAAAAACAATATTTTGGCCAACAGCAATTATTACAGTTACGTATGTCCAACAGGAAGCATTAGCTCCACAAATGGACCTAGTTCAATGCTGGGTGTGCTCTGTGGAATGTTTGTTCTGTTTAAAGTACCACTACATAACCAGAATGATAACAAAGAAACTACAACTGCAACCAAAAGTATTCAGAACACAAATAATTATTTTTTACTTAGCTTGTGTTAAAGAATTTTTCAGCACGCAGTTCACATCAGAAAGTGCTAGGAGAGCCTCACAGACAATCAGCAGAGAGAATGTTGCTGTAGCAGTTAGGATGCTTGTTTCCTCTCATTCTCTCTCTTTTAACTGAGCTTTCCTTGATCCTTTAGCTGTTATGATCTACAGATGCTTTCAGAGCTTGCTGAAGTTTTAAGACTGGAAGGTTAAAGACGGCTGCATTTTAAAAGCTGAGAAGGTCAGCAAATGTGGTGCTCCAGCATGTCCCAGTTACGGTGGTTGAGGGATTCTCAAATGTTAGGGTGTTGTTAGCATTTATTGTAAAAGCAAGGTATAATATTTCAGTACAATAATCCAAATTAGTGTTTACCTAGGAATTTCACCTGTCCTTTTGCTAGATTTTTCAAGAAACAAAGAATGTTTCTCTTGGCAGTGCCTAAGAAATACTCTCACACACCGATAGAGCATAATAGTGAAAACAAAAGACAAGAATGTCTAGTAGAAACAAAAATGTAACATAATAATTAGATATACTATAAAATATATATTGTATATGAAAGAATAATATTTCTTAAGTAAGTTATTCACAAGAATTCAAAGATTATTAAATACACAGACTACAGTGATGCATTGAATGTTGACTGATCTTCACTATTGAGTACAGGAAATGCGATGGTTTTCAATGACATTTTAATGAGCGAAAATACACAAAGAGTCAGAATGCTCCATCAAGAGCTGAATTCTAGTTAAAGAAAATAATGGAGTATGACTACATATACTAAACAGAATTGAATACAAGAGTTCTATTCTATTCATATGATTACATCTTTATCATTAACAATATTTATCTTGTGCAAATAGCATTCATAGTCTGGAAACTTATCTATAAAATGACATTATTAACTACAGTATATTGTATACTATTGTGGTAAAAAAAACTAACACAGTAAAGTTTTCCACATGGCTAGTTTTATTCTTGGTGGCGCAGTGGTAGCGCTGCTGCCTCACAGTTAGGAGACCTGGGTTCGCTTTCCAGGTCCTCCCTGCGTGGAGTTTGCATGTTCTCCCCGTGTCTGCGTGGGTTTCCTCCTGGTGCTCCGGTTTCCTCGCACAGTCCAAAGACATGCAGGTCAGGTGCATTGGCGATACTAAATTGTCCCTAGTGTGTGCTTGGTGTTTGTGTGCCCTGCGGTAGGCTGGCCCTGGGGCTTGAGGTGAAAGTAACATTGGTTTTGAAGACCTGTCTTCTGGTCAACATGGAAGAGGCTTCCATGGCTAACACCTCCAAACAATATTCCCTTCTTGTTATTAGGTTTTGTTGCCCAGTCTACTATGAGTACTTTTCATCTGTCACATTCATATCAGGACATTGCCTTTTACAGAGTGAAACCAATCTATTCATCCTCAAATTTTACTGTGTGATCACAGAAATCCCCCAAATGGATTCTGGATTCAGTCGGTAGTCATCCCTGGAATACTGCATTTAAGGAAGTGTAAATATCTTACATAGCTATTAGTAACATTCATACAATAAAAGCAGTTTTTCAACCACCAGCCTAAGAACTTTTATCTTTCCCAGTGGTGTGATTATGTTACGTTACTATCTGAATGTATCTGTAAATTTGTCTAAACTCAGTAACATTTTGCTTAATCCCAATTCTTTGTCCCTCTGAATGACAACCATTTCTATAGCTCCTTCAGATTATGCACAACAAGACTATATCATCTACTTACCTATCTACTATGCCCTGAAACACCAACCCTGGACCAGGATAAATGGGTGGCTTCAAGTAGATCTGATCTGTGTTACAATATTGTGGTTTCATTAATACAGATAACATACACAATCTTTGTTCATTCTAAGATCAATTGTCAAAATCAAAAATGCTTTTATTTCAAGTAAATAATTACCAACTTATAATGAGTGTCTGCGTTGGGCTGGTGCCCTGCCTGGGGTTTGTTTCCTGCCTTGCATCCTGTGTTGGCTGGGATTGGCTCCAGCAGACCCCCGTGACCCTGTAGTTAGAATATAGTGGGTTGGATAATGGATGGATGGATAGTTTTATTCTTTATCATATTTAGAAAAACACAAAATTTAAATGAAAAATAAACAACATTTCAAGGTCAGTCTATATGGCAACAGACAACTTTTTCACACTTGTAGGTCTACTAAATTAGCCCTGTCTTTGATGAAGTTGGAAAATTCTTGTGGTGTTTTGCAACCGGTTGAAGTATAAACCGTTTCCATTCCTTGTCCTTTGTCAGTACGTCATTGTACTTTTTGATGAGACTTACTCCTTTTTCAGTTGCGTCGTTCACTATGGTCATGCGTGTTCACAAATTCTTAGAAGTCTGGATCATCTGTTCACTGTTTTGGTAGTTTCTTGAGAAATAATTAAGACCTCTATTTCCGTTTTTCCATAAGGACATAAAAGACGGAAGTTGTTCTTTCTGATACCAGATCCTCCAACTTCAGTTGTTCAGATTCGTTTGTCACCTTAAGGCACTGAGGAATGTCTGGTAACAATGGCCGCTTTGTTTCTGCTGAGACTTTGTCATCAGAAATGGCTTCTTACTATTGGAATGTTTTTGAAACCACTACTTCATATTAGACAGTTCAGGAAACTTCCAATTATTACTAGAATATTCTGGGAACTTTGTTTCATTTTTCTGTTGTTTACTAATCACTGAGCCAGTTAAGAGTACATAGTGTACACATTAACCTTACAAATAAAATGTTCAGAATGGAGTCATCTAAATGTGTCACAATCAGTCTGAAATTTCACAGGTAATCAAGCTATCTGTAATGGGCAAAAATAAGCCTTGTGGAGAAATGATTCTACAAACATCATGCCTTTGCATTGGTGTGTAGACCACCCTACTATATACTGTGGAAAAAAGGAAACAAACGTGTTGCTGGACTGAAAGTTTAGCCTTAATTGCTTAAATAACAATAAACAAATTAGAATATAGGAAAAGATAACAGTTCAGAAAAAAAGGAAAATGATAGCAGGTATACACATTAACAATAGTAGTCCTGCACTCCTTCAACATATTTTGTGGCCAGCTCTTGCAGCCTCTTTCACTGTTGAAGACCTCTGCTGCACTGCATCACTGAGCCTCTGAACCTGCAGTTGTCTGATGTTGGCTGATTTCTGCCTGATGTTGCTGGCTCTTGGCAGAGGGTTGTGTCTGCAGGTGGTTCTATCCAGGACATGTCAACGGTGCTCTATGGGATTAAGGTGACTCTGTAGTACAGTGCTTCATGATTTTTTTTAAACATTCCCTTACACATTTTATAGGTTTTGAGTGTCATTTTCGGTTTTGAATAATGGAGCATCTGAACAGAACATTAGCTTCTATTTTCAGTGTGTATTTCAAGATTCTTAATATTATTCTCATTCAATTTTGGTTTCTTACATCTGCCACAATTTTATGAGCTTTTTCTGAATGTTATCTTGAAAACAAACCAGATATTTGTGACGTTTGACATCACATTTGTAATGGGATTAAAGGCTATCACTAGTATTCTGTCTTCATTTTATACTGTGGATAATCTAAGAACAGCTTTCACTTGCCAGCTTTGTGTTTCTTTATTCTTCTGGTGCGGAACTTTATAAGCATGTCTTTTTGATTTTGATTTCTGTTTGATTGAGCTTAATTGTCTTTCTTGACTGCTTTCTAGTCATGACCTTTATTTTGTTTTTCCACATCTTTTCTCCTGAGTAAGGCAACCCCTGCATACCAGCATTCATTCTTTAGGACACTTGTAACCACAATGGCTAAGCATTGTCCTGTTGCACAGTCAGATATCTATGAGGAGTGAATGGAGGACTTCTGACATGTTGCTGTGCTCTGAGGCCAGCAACATGGACCCTGTCTATCATGGTCATGTCACTAAAGTAAACACTGTGCTGTCCAGCAGCTTCAGTAGCACTACAGGAGGAAAAGAACTAGGAAAAGAAAATCCGAGCACATTTCTCCAGTTTTGATGTCACTACACTGGTTACCTGTGTCATTCAGGATTGACTTTAAAATTCTGCTTATGGTTTATAAAGCCTTAAATAATCTCGCCCCATCTTATATATCGAAATGTCTGACACCTTATATTCCAAATCGTAACCTCAGATCCTCAAATGAGTATTTCCTTAGAATTCCAAGAACAAAACTTAAAAGAAGTGGTGAGGCGGCCTTCTGCTGCTATGCACCTAAAATCTGAAATAGCCTGCCAATAGGAATTCGCCAGGCAAATACAGCAGAGCAGTTTAAAACACTGCTGAAAACACATTACTTTAACATGGCCTTTTCATAACTTCACTTTAACTTAATCCTGATACTCTGTATGTTCAATTCATCATAATAACTATCCATGGTGGCTCTAAAATCCATACTGACCCCTACTCTCTCTTCTGTTTTTTTTTTTCCGGTTTCTTTGTGGCCTGCGCCACCTCCACCTACTCAAAGCATCATGATGCTCCAACAATGATGGATGGATTAAAAGGCAGAACTCTACGTGACCATCATCATCAAGTCCTTCCATGAAAACCCTAAATCCAAAGAGGACTGTTTCATTTATGTTAGGTAGATTGCCCAGAGGGGAATGGGCAGTCTAATGGTCTGGAATCCCTACAGATTTTATTTTTTTTCTCCAGCCATCTGGAGTTTTTTTTTTTTCTGTCCACCCTGGCCATTGGACCTTACTCTTATTCTATGTTAATTAATGTTGACTTATTTTATTTTTTTACTGTGTCTTTTATTTTTCTATTTTTCATTATGTAAAGCACTTTGAGCTACTTTTTGTATGAAAATGTGCTATATAAATAAATGTTGTTGTTGTTGTAGTACAGGTGGAAAGTCTGAATTGGACCATTCTGATATGTTTGTCCTGCTCTGATGTGATCATTGGGGGGCAACAAGATTTTGATTGTTATTGTTTCAGATTTTTCCTACAGTTGGGACTCAGCGGAGCAGCTTTACAGACAGTATCTGTCAAAACTGTCTCTCTGTAGGATGCCAGTGGCCCTCTGCCTTGTTTCTGATGACATTATAGTCATTAGGAATGCAGAGAAGATTGCCTAAGCTAACAAATTTTAGTGAAGGTACATAAGCTATAACTATAGTTTCACCATTTCTGAAAATGTTGCATTTTAGTTTCCATCAGCATATTCATACATTAATCCTTATTAAAATATAGAATATAAATTGTGCATTTATTCTCAGCTTTTGTATTTTTTCTAATAACTATTTTTCATGTTTGTAATATGTGACTTATAGAGATGAAAGAACACTGCTTTTAAAGGTAAATGATTAATATGCCTTTCATGGCTTTTATTTTGCCTTGCACTTATTCTAAGACGATTAAAATTTTGTGCAAAAGTCACATAATTTCCAAACAATAGCACTTTGGGAAAATGAAGGAGCAAATATCAAATGTCAGGCGAACTTTCCCTCAGTAAGGTTCAGAGTACAAACCTGTCTCCATATCCACTACATTTTTATTGCCCCTCAGACAGACCAGGAACGATCTTTAAACTTTTTTAAATTTATTTTTATGCTCTTTGCTTTTTTATAAATGCTCCTATCTGAAGGAAAAGGCTGAGCTTACCAGAGACAACATATTTGCTTGCTGCAATGTTGCAATGCATCTTCCATGTAAATGATGAAAAATGAGCTCAGTGCCCAGAATCATATTTTTCTGCAAAGATATTTCACTGTGAAACAAATTGAAAATTGTTTCAGGCACACAGATATGCAAAAACACTGTGTGTGATGATACAAATGTATTTATAAAATATCAATTTAGACAGGATCACGGGCAATTCGAAGCCACCATGTTTCCCAAATATGGTTAAAACAAAAACTACAGCACTTCACAGACTTGCCTTTAAAAGTAGGAATGCGATCGGTGTGCCGGACAGTGTAACAAAACAGGCCTTAACAGAGTTTAAGTCATATACCTAAAAAGAAACACCAAGCTTCTGGAGTAAAACCCAAGGTGGCTTTCTCATGAGTAGTAAAACATAGAACCTGACCAATGAGAGCCAAGTTACCAAGTTCTCTGCAAGCCTCGTGGCTGCAACAGAGCAAAAAGCAGCAGGATTTAAACTCTTTCTCTTAATAAATTGACATGCCCGGTGGATATTTCAGACAAGTGTTTTTTGGTTACTTTTTTTAGGAAAGCTTCATATTTTTCTTCTCTGTTCAAAACTGCTCCAAAGCAAACTTCCATACTCCGTTATCTTTCCTGGTGATTACACTTTTTTCAACTTATCAATCAATCTCTTTCACGTGTCTCAAAATGTAAGCATTTTACCAATGAAATGAAAAGAAAGCAATCGAATTGTATGTAATTTACATCTTTCATTGTCCCTTTGACCTCTTTCACGGACAACATGAAAGTTGGCCCGAGATCTTGACGATTGTGGGAATTTCACTTTAACACTCTGTCAAGCCCCTTCCCTCCTAATACTTATTTAGTCATTCCTTGTTAGAAGCAAAGGGTTTCCTGACCTCAAAAAACATGTTCATTTGAGAATGTGTTTAATAAAACGTATTGATGATCATTGTGAACAAAATGCCCTCATAATTCCGTACATCTAGAAATTCTATCCTGTCTGAGGGATTTGGCGAAACCAGGAAAGATTTTCCGTTCAGCCTCTCAAATGAATATCTGGATTGAATTTCTTAAAAATGCCCTCTTGTGCTGACAGATTTGAACATGGACAGGAACAAGGCCTTGGTGAGGTTTGAACTCACAACCCCTGGTTTACGAGACCAATGCTCTGCCTCTGAGCTACAAGGCCGAACCACCTCACAACAGCTTGGGTCGACCCACTTTTCCAAAAGGAACAAGCATGCTAATAGAGGGTTGAGAGTTGGCTGAATTTTGATTCTTTCCTTCTCTACATTTGCATTGCCAAGTTAATAAAGATTTCAGAAGTTCCTATGTGGTTAGGCTGGCTGGTGGTGCCACCACTATACGAGCTTTTGAAAGCATAGTGCCCAGTGGAATGGCAGCAAGAACTCTAAGCTGAAATACATTTATCCCTTTAATGTATTTTAAGTTGAGCTGAAGATCCTTGTTGCGGAAATGCCACACTTAACCTTCTGAAGGTGAGAGCATTTCAGAAAGTCAAGAGAGTACAGAAGTGGGGATTGAACCCACGCAGGCATTCGACCAGTGGATCTTAAGTCCAATGCCTTACCCACTCGGCCATTCTGGTGGTACAATGGTGGAGTCCAATCAATCTTTGACTCCGCCTCACCATGAAACCTGTGCTCAGTCTTCTCACTCACTCAGAAGGAGCGACTCCCTCTTCAGGGGGAACATCTCACTTCCTTCACTTTGTTCCCATGTTTCGGATGTTTACATCGTGAAATCCTAAACCGATTCTGCTTCCTGAAGTGACACCTAACCATCTAGAGTGTAGCTCCCATCGCACTGAAAAGTGTGACAGATTCACTGGGATGAGTTGTTTGGATTTGAAACGATTGCAGTTGAGGAGTCGGGCTACTAATCATGGCACACTCTTAGCTTTTGGCAAATTAAGTGACCTTCCTGCCAGCTAGTGAAATTCAGCCAGGTGAGGTTATCCTGTGACGACGTCAGCTCTGAAAAGGTCCCACATTAATTTGGGAGGTTCGACTCCTCCTTAACCTCGTTTGGCATAAACTCAATTTGTCTGACTGTACTCAGAGAGAAAAAAGCGAATCCCGTATTAGTGTTCTGTGTGGAAACCACTCTGCCAAGCCTGACTATGGACCCTGGTAATGACAAAGAGGAGCAGATTTAATTATCGGCTACCTTCCGACTATCATGCCTGTTAAACAGTGTGTGCGTCAAACTGGTGTGTGTCTGTGGCAACAAATCCTAATCCTTGATAAGAAGGATGAGGCAGACCAGAATTAAGGTAGGAAGAACTCAATTAACTGCTGAACGTTGCAAAGCAAAGAATAGTTGCAATGGCTTTGTAGAACTTAATGTTTATTTGCAGACAACAGAACAAATACAATTACATAAAATAACTCACAAATAAAGGCTCAGAGAACGCTAAACAGGTAATTCCCAAAAAGGTCAGTAGATGGCAGCAGAAATTAACACAGCGCTATGCGTGCTTTCATTGACTAAAGGCACTAAATAAAACTTACGAAATATGTTAGCGCTGTACAGACTCAGACAAATCAATACTTAAGCAACTATTACCAAGTCTGCTTTCTTGAAGCTCTTATATATTAATAAAGAAGCAACATTTCTGAATGTACTTATACAGTTTTGAACGTTAAATTGAACACACTTTGACGTAAAGGGTTGTCTGAACTTGTTAGTAAAACAACGTTACGAGCTTTACCATTACTTGCAGAAAATTATTTCTAATAAAATAAACAGCAAAGCGTGACTTACAGACGCACACAAAGACAACAAACAATTGAATAAATGCGGGTGCGTGCAGACTCCTGAAAGTACAGCGTTTTCCGCGTATCAGATACAGAAAACAACACGTCCGCACGCACACGCATATATAACCTGTGAGCGTGATGACGCAATAAACAGCGTGCTCCGACTTTTGTACAGCCGCCCCCAAATTTGAGTAATACATTTGAAGCAATTCACTGGGTTCGTGTCATTCGTCTGGCATTTCCGGCAGTTCTATAAGCTTGCTCACTGGGCGAATATAAATATGATCCTTCACTTTGACTTCAACAACGCGAACTTTCCCATCATGACTAGGAATAACTTAAGTGACCTTTCCAACAGGCAAATAAGCCCTAGGCAACTGTGGATCGATAATTAGAACAATCTGTCCCACATTCAAGGAGGATGAGGAGTTCTTCTATTTATGTCGTTGTTGTAAATCAGGCAAGTAGCGCCTGATGAAGTTAGACCAAAAGTGGTCAGCCAAAACCTGGCTGTGTTTCCAGCGACGACGTCCCAGTAAATCACTAGCTCCATAGACTGCTTGTGGTAAGGAAGCATCCCGCCTCCCCATTAGCAAGAGATTTGAAATAACTGGCTCTGGATCAGCTACATCAGAAGAAACGTATCCAAGAGGTTTGGCATTGACAATGCCCTCCACTTCCACCAGCACTGTGTGGAGAACTTCCTCTGACACAGTGTGGTCCTTCAGTACTATATGTAGGGAGCTCTTCACAGATCTAATCTCTCGTTCCCATACTCCTCCAAAATGTGGAGCATGAGGTTGATTGAAATGAATTTCTATACTTTGCCTTGCAAGTTGTTCTTGAAGTGCAGTCTCCATAGTGGCAAAAGCTTCTTTAAGTTCTCGGCCCCCACCTTGGAAGTTATATTCCTCTATCAGCTACAATCTCATAAGGCTTACCACGACGAGCAATGAATTTTATGAGAGCTAGAAGCAATGAATCTGTGTTCATACTAGGAATGAGGTCTAAATGAACACATTGTGTATTGAGACACTTAAAAATGATGCCCCAGTGCTTTTCTAACCTTCTTCCTATTTTAATTGTAAATGGGCCAAAGCAGTCCACTCCCGTAGACCAGAAAGGCAGTTTTTGTATTCGTAGACGTGCATTTGGAAGATCGGCCATCTTAGGAATGACAGGCTGACCACGCCACCTGCGACATTCAACACAATGTCGTTGGTGACCTCTGATAGCCTGTCTTCCCTGAGGTATCCAGTAAGTTCTCCAAATTTTAGCAAATACTCGCTCTGGCCCAGGGTGATGTAAACGTTCATCATAATCACGAATCAGAATTTTAGTTATAGTATGATCAGGTGACAACACAATAGGATGTATTTCATCCTCCCCTAATTCTGATGCAGCCTTGCGAAGGCGACCTCCAACACGGATTAAATTCAATGTCTTATCATACTGAAGAGATAGATTGTATAAACGGCTAGTTTTTTGCAATGTATCACCTTCACTTAGCAATTTTACTTCTTCTGGAAAACTGTCCCGTTGGGCTCTCTGTAAAACAGCAACTTCAACTTTAATTCGTTCACTTGCAGATAGGGACACTGCAGCCACCCCATTTACAGCTAAATGAGTGGCTTGAATCAGATCTTCCCATTTTGTAAACAGAGAAAGATCAGATAATGTTGTATCAGCTACAGAGGTCAAACCACAGAACAAGGACTTCTTAATTTCCTCCGATTTAGCATCAATGGGCTTAGGGATCTCTGGCCAATTATCTGATGACAGAAGAAGAAAAGAAGGACCCTGATTCCACCTGCTCATTTGAGTTAATAACAACAAGGTCTTCCCTCTAGTAATGTCATCAGCAGGATTCTCTGTGGATTCAACATATCACCATTCTGCAGAAGTGGTGAGTTCCTGAATCTCTGCAATATGTGTTCCCACAAACACTTTGTAGTGGCAGGACTCAGAGTTAATCCAGTTCAATACTGTGGTGGAGTCAGCATGTGCTACGGGTTGTGCTGAAAGGTAAGACATGCCACTCATATGTGTCTGGAGAGTGATTTACATCCAGCTCTCTCCAGAGGGACCGTAATACTGGCTGATCTTCTGAAAGAAGTCTAATCTGATGAAACATGGCACAAATGTCTCCACTGACAGCTACCAGATATTCTCGGAACCTCAGAAGAACTCCAAGAAGTGATGAGCTCAGAGATGGACCTGGGAGCAGACTATTGTTGAGTGATTTATCCTGGTAGACAAATGAACAATTAAGTCAGCCAGCCTGGCTTTGTTATTGTGGTGAACCAGATGGTGAGGTATATACCTAGAATTGGTAGATTCAATTGCCTCTGTGCTGGTAATCTTCACAACATATCCCGCGTCCAAAAGTTTAACTTCGTTATTATATTCACTAGCTCTCTCAGGAACTGTTGTTAGCCGTCGTTCAGTACTTCTCAAAAGGCTCATTATTGTTGATGGTGATGCATGAAGGAAGGGAATGGTTTTCTTCCATAGCAGAGGTGTGGCATACCTCTATACTCCATTAACTTTTACACGGGTGGTTATGTTTCAAGAATTTCCGTAGCTTCTTTGTCTTGTTTAGACCTGGTCACATCTTTCTCTTGACGGAATGGAAAGGTGTCTAGTTGCCACAGCCTCTCTATATGATGATGGAGATTATGAATAGGCTGCTGAATTGAACTGTGCAAACATGAAACCTCACCATAAGCCTGCTGAAGGAGTTCAGCTGGGTCTTGTAATGTCCAGCCCAATTGAGTACGTACAGCAACTGGTCCCCCTGGGGGTCCCTGGCGCACTGACTTAATGGGTGTAATTAGCTGTGGATGGTCAGACCCAATTAATTGAATTGAAATGAATTTTTGTATATGACTTAAGCCATTGTTTTGTATAAAGGAATGTGTGATTGCCTAAGTATAAGAAGTTCTTCCATCAAACCCTATTTGAAGACCTCTCCACATTTTTATGGATATGAACAAGACTCAGAAAATAATTACACTGGCATTGTACAAAAGTCGGAGCACGCTGTTTATTGAGTCATCACGCTCACAGGTTATGTATGCGTGAGCGTGATTTAAGCGGAATTCCCCTAAGGTGTTTATACTTTCTTTGAAGGGATTCTAAACGATATGATTGCTCTGCTAAATTAAGCTGGTCGGCAATAAATGCGCTGTTGATACTGTACTGTTTTCTAGGATTACTGGCCGCTGATATTGCAAATTCCACTGTTGTACCCTTTAATTGTACAAAATCTTCTTGCCATTAGACAGTATTACCTGGATAACCTTTAGCATAATCTTACTGGAGCGATGGCTCTGATTGATGTACAACTTACTTGAGGAGGCACTGATTGTAAGAATACTTTGATTACTAACTTGTACTACATCATGGTGAACCTGAAGATGTTGTTCCCCACAGGTAGAACATGGTTTCGTCAATGTACATTTGTCTGGTTTATGCCCTCTGCCACATTTCCAGCATTGTTCTTTGTCCTTTATCCACTCCATCCGATGAACCGTGCCCAATTTGGTAAACTCTGAGCAAGCATTTAAATAATGCTCTTGATTATTACAATAAGGACAAAATGGTTTGAACCGCTCTCTCTTGATTGGCTTTGGAGGAATGCTGTCAGGTTCCTGTTGTATCTGGGGGGTATTCTTTTCACTACTAAGATAAACTGTAGAGACCTTAACAGGTGGTGTTTTTGCAGGTCTTGTTTCATGGCGTTCAGCTCCTTGGGATGAAGCCTGATACATGTCTGTTGCTCTCCGTGCCACTTGTAGTACCTGTGCTTTCCTTTCCAGCCAGTCAGCAAAGTCAATGAGTATATAAGTTTGGCTACTTCCACTCTGTATGATGCCCCGTGTTACACAATGTTCTGCAAAGGCATCTCTATAATTTGGTGGCAATTTTGTAAGCAGCCTATCTACATGGGATCCACACTGAAGCTCAATGTTAGCAGCACCGCCTAATGAGCTCAGAAAACCCACTAGTGTACTAACTGACAGTGCAAAGTCCTCAATGCCTTTAGCATCCTCTGATCTTACAGCAGGAGCATTCAAAATGGCACCCAATTCTGCTTCAATTAATTGCCATGGTTGACTATATCTCTGTTGTAGGGCATTCATTGCACTGGTATACGATTTAGAATCATGCAAATATCTCTTAGCAACTTGCAGTGCAGAGGGGAACTTAAGGTGATCAAGCAATACCTGATATTTGTAGTCTTCTGCAAGATGAGGATGAGGTCCCAGAAGGCTGTCTAATTCTTTTTTCAATAAGATAACGTCAGTTTCTTTACCTGAGCTGAATGTAGGGAGATTGGGTTTGGGAATGCCAAATAATGACACGATAGCCATTTGCATTAATCTTTGTAAATTAGGATCCAGTACAGGCTGATTAAATGCCTTAACTTGTCCTTGTCCTTGTGGAGGCTCAGATACCTGTTGTGGATACTGCGTGGAGGACAGAGGCACATAAGACTGTTCTAGATGAGGTATAGAGTATACAGGTTGCTGTAATTGTTGCCATTGCCTTGGGGCTAAAGGGGGAATACAGTAAGACTCACATTTTGGCTGGTGAAGAAATGGTTCCCAGAGGGGCTGGTGATGACCACATGTAGAAACTTGTTTGCGAGGGGACTGCATGTTTGAGAGGCATTGTGATAACTCTTCAACTGATTTGTGGTGAGAGGTAGCGAGCTGTATATGAGGACTTCTGGGTTCAAGCAAAGGCATTCTGGAGCTACGCTGAATGTGAGATTGTGGTTGTGGGAAGTTCATAGGTGGAAAGGTCCCTGCTTGTTGATTAATGGATTGTCTTTTTGAGATAATGTTCTGGCAGAAGAGATTGATGCAGAATCCATCATGTCCTGAAGCTCCTCCATCTGCAGACGAAGATCCATCCATTGTTCCTGCATGTATTGCCATTGAGTATTCTCTAATGTCCCTAAATTCAGCTGTTTCATAATCATTCCTGGGATT
Organism: Polypterus senegalus; assembly: GCF_016835505.1. Taxonomy (NCBI): domain Eukaryota; kingdom Metazoa; phylum Chordata; class Cladistia; order Polypteriformes; family Polypteridae; genus Polypterus; species Polypterus senegalus. The sequence goes on from NC_053154.1 coordinate 166,043,645, forward strand.
GTAACCGACTATGTAGTCCTCCAGATGTCCTGGGATGTGGCGGGTCCGGCTTGGACGGGAATTATGTGTTAGTGGCACCTCTCCTGTCTTTCTGGATGCTGCCATGGATGCTGGTACACACAAGTTTCCGGCTCGAAGGACCACTTGTTAAACAGTGTGTGTGTCAAACTGGTGTGTGTCTGTGGCACCAAATCCTAATCCTCGATAAGGATGAGGCAGACCAGAATTAAGGTAGGAAGAAATCAATTAACTGCTGAACGTTGCAAAGGAAAGAATAGTTGCAATGGCTTTGTAGAACTTAATGTTTATTTGCAGACAAATAATTATTTGTGGTTTCTAAAACAGAACAAATACAATAACATAAAATAACTAACAAATAAAGGCTAATAGAACGCAAAACAGGTAATTCCCAAAAACGTCAGTAGATGGCAGCAGAAATTAACAAAGCGCAATGCGTGCTTTCATTGACTAAAGGCACTAACTAAAACTTACGAAATATGTTAGCGCTATTACTAAGTCTGTTTTCTTGAAGATCTCATATATTAATAAAGAAGCAACATTTCTGAATATACTTATACAGTTTTGAACGTTATACTGAACAAACTTTGACATAAAGGGCTGTCTAAACTTGTTAGTAGCCTAAAACAACGTTACGAGCTTTACCATTAAAGCAGAAAATTATTTCTAATAAAATAAACTGCAAAGTGTGACTTACATCAAACAGACGCACACAAAGACAACAAACAATTGAATAAATGCGGGCAGTGTAATTATTTTCCGAGTCTTGTTCATATCCGTAAAAATGTGGAGATGTCTTCAAATAGGGTTTGATGGAAGAACTTCTTATACCTAGGAAATCACACATTCCTTTATACAAAACAATGGCTTGAGGACTAATTTAATGAGGATGTCTGTTGTCGCAATTTGGAGGGAGCCACTCTCCCTTGTCAATTCATTCCGATCATGAAAGACGACGTTTGCTGACCCCTGCTGGATTCCCGTATAAAACATCCAAATCCTGCGCTTACAGTGTGAGAGGAGTGTCCACAGATTTCAAAGGAGTGGGTGGAAAACCCGCAGAAGAGGTTAAGCCTGATAACAATTCGAATGCTCTTTTATGGACACGACCTAAGCCAATACTCATTATTTAACAGCTGGACAGGGACTGATTTTGCTAGAGGAATTCGGGTTTCCGGAAGAATAAAATGTTGAGATTTCGATGCTCTCTGTGACTAACTGCTCTCTGTAACGTTATTCTAAGCACGTTGCCGTTCTTAAGCAGGATTTTACACCGCAAAGTAGACTTTGATGAAGGTTGGCTGATTGGTAAAGTAAGGAGCAAGGCGTAAAGTCGTGACGTCTTGCGGGTTCGCCCTGCCTCGGGGAAGTCTGCGGCCAACGTGAACCTTCGATCTTTTCGGAAGGCTGGCTTTCTCTGACAGACTGTGCTGCGAACCGTTCTGATAGAATGGCAAAAAGGAAAAGGTTAAGGGCTAGAACAGACCTTTCGTCACTCTGAGTGACTGTTTGGGTTTTTGAGGAGGCGGGACTGTTGCCGCTTGTGCACTTGTCAAGTTTCTGCCAGCTTCATTCAAAGAACAACTCTAAGGCCAAGGCAACGTTGCCCTTGAAACACTGTCGCCTTTTGCCCTCAGCATTGGAGGTGCCTCCGTTGGATCCTTTTCTTTTTTTTTGCCGCGTTTCTACACAGGACAGGTGTCTACTTTTACAAACGTCAGATTGAGACGAGATTTAGAAAGGGGCCAAAGGGAGTAATGACACGAGCGGTTTGACTTCTGTTGAGCCGCCCGAAGCACGATTTCTTAGTCCGTTTTCATTTCTGCCGACTACACTTTCTTTAACTTATCGATGCACTTTCACGTGTCTCAAAATGCAAGCATTTTAGCCAGTGAAATGAAAAGAAAATAACCGAAATCTATGTAATTTACAACTTTCATTTTGCTATTTATCTCTTTTCCGGACAACGTGAAAGCTGGCCTGAGATCTTGACGATTGTGGGAATTTCACTTTAACACTCTGTCAAGCCCCTTCCCTCCAAATACTTATTCGGTCATTCCTTGTTAGAAGCAAAGGGTTTCCTGACCTCAAAAAACATGTTCATTTGAGAATGTGTTTAATAAACGTATTGATGATCATTGTGAACAAAATGCCCTCATAATTCCGTACATCTAGAAATTCTATCCTGTCTGAGGGATTTGGCGAAACCAGGAAAGATTTTCCGTTCCACCTCTCAAATGAATGTGTGGGTTGAACCGCTTAAAACACCATCTTGTGCCAACAGGTTTGAATGTGGAGAGGGACAAGGCCTTGGTGAGGTTTGAACTCACGACCCCTGGTTTACGAGACCAATGCTCTGCCTCTGAGCTACAAGGCCAAATCACCCTGAGGTAGAAGGCCGAACCACCTCACGACAGCTTGGGTCCACCCACTTTTCTGATAGGAACGAGCATGCTAATTGAGGGTTGAGAGTTGGCTACATTTTGATTCTTTCCTTCTCTACATTTGCATTGCCAAGTTAATAAAGATTGCAGAAGTTCCTGTGTGGTTTGGCTGGCTGGTGGTGCTACCACTATACGAGCTTTTGAAAGCATAGTGCCCAGTGGAATGGCAGCAAGAACTCTAAGCTGAAATACATTTATCCCTTTAATGTATTTTAAGTTGAGCGGAAGATCCTTGTTGCGAAAATGCCACACTTAACCTTCTGAAGGTGAGAACGTTTCACAAAGTCAAGAGTGTACAGAAGGGGTGCTCTTGAACAAGAGGCTACCAGAAGTGGGGATCGAACCCACGCGGGCATTCGCCCATTGGATCTTAAGTCCAACGCCTTAACCACTCGGCCATTCTGGTGGCACAAAGCTGGAGTCCAATCAATCTTTGTCTCCGCCTCACCATGAAACCTGTGCTAATTCTTCTCGCTCCTTTAAAATTGGTGGAGTCTCCTCTTCTGTTCTTGCGCAGGATTTCAGAAGGAGCGACTCCCTCTTCAGGGGGAACATCTTGCTTCCTTCACTTTGTTCCCATGTTTCGGATGTTTACATCGTGAAATCCTAAACCGATTCTGCTTCCTGAAGTGACACCTAACCATCCCGAGTATAGCTCCCGTCGCACTGAAAAGTGTGACAGATTCACTGGATGATTTGTTTGGATTTGAAACGATTGCAGTTGAGGAGTCGGCCGACTAATCATGGCACACTCTTAGTTTTTGGCAAATTAAGTGACCTTCCTGCCAGCTAGTGAACCTCAGCCAGGTGAGGTTATCCTGTGACGACGTCAGCTCTGAAAAGGTCCAACATTCATTTGGGAGGTTCGACTCCTCCTTAACCTCGTTTGGCATAAACTCAGTTTGTCTGACTGTACTCAGAGAAAAAAAGCGAATCCCGTATCAGTGTGGAAATCACTCTGCCAAGCCTGACTTTGGACCCTGGCAATGACAAAGAGGAGCAGATGTAATTAACGGCTACCTTCCGACGATCATGCCAGTGTAATTATTTTCCGAGTCTTGTTCATATCCGTAAAAATGTGGAGATGTCTTCAAATAGGGTTTGATGGAAGAACTTCTTATACCTAGGAAATCACACATTCCTTTATACAAAACAATGGCTTGAGGACTAATTTAATGAGGATGTCTGTTGTCGCAATTTGGAGGGAGCCACTCTCCCTTGTCAATTCATTCCGATCATGAAAGACGACGTTTGCTGACCCCTGCTGGATTCCCGTATAAAACATCCAAATCCTGCGCTTACAGTGTGAGAGGAGTGTCCACAGATTTCAAAGGAGTGGGTGGAAAACCCGCAGAAGAGGTTAAGCCTGATAACAATTCGAATGCTCTTTTATGGACACGACCTAAGCCAATACTCATTATTTAACAGCTGGACAGGGACTGATTTTGCTAGAGGAATTCGGGTTTCCGGAAGAATAAAATGTTGAGATTTCGATGCTCTCTGTGACTAACTGCTCTCTGTAACGTTATTCTAAGCACGTTGCCGTTCTTAAGCAGGATTTTACACCGCAAAGTAGACTTTGATGAAGGTTGGCTGATTGGTAAAGTAAGGAGCAAGGCGTAAAGTCGTGACGTCTTGCGGGTTCGCCCTGCCTCGGGGAAGTCTGCGGCCAACGTGAACCTTCGATCTTTTCGGAAGGCTGGCTTTCTCTGACAGACTGTGCTGCGAACCGTTCTGATAGAATGGCAAAAAGGAAAAGGTTAAGGGCTAGAACAGACCTTTCGTCACTCTGAGTGACTGTTTGGGTTTTTGAGGAGGCGGGACTGTTGCCGCTTGTGCACTTGTCAAGTTTCTGCCAGCTTCATTCAAAGAACAACTCTAAGGCCAAGGCAACGTTGCCCTTGAAACACTGTCGCCTTTTGCCCTCAGCATTGGAGGTGCCTCCGTTGGATCCTTTTTTTTTTTTGCCGCGTTTCTACACAGGACAGGTGTCTACTTTTACAAACGTCAGATTGAGACGAGATTTAGAAAGGGGCCAAAGGGAGTAATGACACGAGCGGCTTTTGACTTCTGTTGAGCCGCCCGAAGCACGATTTCTTAGTCCGTTTTCATTTCTGCCGACTACACTTTCTTTAACTTATCGATGCACTTTCACGTGTCTCAAAATGCAAGCATTTTAGCCAGTGAAATGAAAAGAAAATAACCGAAATCTATGTAATTTACAACTTTCATTTTGCTATTTATCTCTTTTCCGGACAACGTGAAAGCTGGCCTGAGATCTTGACGATTGTGGGAATTTCACTTTAACACTCTGTCAAGCCCCTTCCCTCCAAATACTTATTCGGTCATTCCTTGTTAGAAGCAAAGGGTTTCCTGACCTCAAAAAACATGTTCATTTGAGAATGTGTTTAATAAACGTATTGATGATCATTGTGAACAAAATGCCCTCATAATTCCGTACATCTAGAAATTCTATCCTGTCTGAGGGATTTGGCGAAACCAGGAAAGATTTTCCGTTCCACCTCTCAAATGAATGTGTGGGTTGAACCGCTTAAAACACCATCTTGTGCCAACAGGTTTGAATGTGGAGAGGGACAAGGCCTTGGTGAGGTTTGAACTCACGACCCCTGGTTTACGAGACCAATGCTCTGCCTCTGAGCTACAAGGCCAAATCACCCTGAGGTAGAAGGCCGAACCACCTCACGACAGCTTGGGTCCACCCACTTTTCTGATAGGAACGAGCATGCTAATTGAGGGTTGAGAGTTGGCTACATTTTGATTCTTTCCTTCTCTACATTTGCATTGCCAAGTTAATAAAGATTGCAGAAGTTCCTGTGTGGTTTGGCTGGCTGGTGGTGCTACCACTATACGAGCTTTTGAAAGCATAGTGCCCAGTGGAATGGCAGCAAGAACTCTAAGCTGAAATACATTTATCCCTTTAATGTATTTTAAGTTGAGCGGAAGATCCTTGTTGCGAAAATGCCACACTTAACCTTCTGAAGGTGAGAACGTTTCACAAAGTCAAGAGTGTACAGAAGGGGTGCTCTTGAACAAGAGGCTACCAGAAGTGGGGATCGAACCCACGGGCATTCGCCCATTGGATCTTAAGTCCAACGCCTTAACCACTCGGCCATTCTGGTGGCACAAAGCTGGAGTCCAATCAATCTTTGTCTCCGCCTCACCATGAAACCTGTGCTAATTCTTCTCGCTCCTTTAAAATTGGTGGAGTCTCCTCTTCTGTTCTTGCGCAGGATTTCAGAAGGAGCGACTCCCTCTTCAGGGGGAACATCTTGCTTCCTTCACTTTGTTCCCATGTTTGGATGTTTACATCGTGAAATCCTAAACCGATTCTGCTTCCTGAAGTGACACCTAACCATCCCGAGTATAGCTCCCGTCGCACTGAAAAGTGTGACAGATTCACTGGATGATTTGTTTGGATTTGAAACGATTGCAGTTGAGGAGTCGGCCGACTAATCATGGCACACTCTTAGTTTTTGGCAAATTAAGTGACCTTCCTGCCAGCTAGTGAACCTCAGCCAGGTGAGGTTATCCTGTGACGACGTCAGCTCTGAAAAGGTCCAACATTCATTTGGGAGGTTCGACTCCTCCTTAACCTCGTTTGGCATAAACTCAGTTTGTCTGACTGTACTCAGAGAAAAAGCGAATCCGTATCAGTGTGGAAATCACTCTGCCAAGCCTGACTTTGGACCCTGGCAATGACAAAGAGGAGCAGATGTAATTAACGGCTAACTTCCGCCGATCATGCCAGTGTAATTATTTTCCGAGTCTTGTTCATATCCGTAAAAATGTGGAGATGTCTTCAAATAGGGTTTGATGGAAGAACTTCTTATACCTAGGAAATCACACATTCCTTTATACAAAACAATGGCTTGAGGACTAATTTAATGAGGATGTCTGTTGTCGCAATTTGGAGGGAGCCACTCTCCCTTGTCAATTCATTCCGATCATGAAAGACGACGTTTGCTGACCCCTGCTGGATTCCCGTATAAAACATCCAAATCCTGCGCTTACAGTGTGAGAGGAGTGTCCACAGATTTCAAAGGAGTGGGTGGAAAACCCGCAGAAGAGGTTAAGCCTGATAACAATTCGAATGCTCTTTTATGGACACGACCTAAGCCAATACTCATTATTTAACAGCTGGACAGGGACTGATTTTGCTAGAGGAATTCGGGTTTCCGGAAGAATAAAATGTTGAGATTTCGATGCTCTCTGTGACTAACTGCTCTCTGTAACGTTATTCTAAGCACGTTGCCGTTCTTAAGCAGGATTTTACACCGCAAAGTAGACTTTGATGAAGGTTGGCTGATTGGTAAAGTAAGGAGCAAGGCGTAAAGTCGTGACGTCTTGCGGGTTCGCCCTGCCTCGGGGAAGTCTGCTGCCAACGTGAACCTTCGATCTTTTCGGAAGGCTGGCTTTCTCTGACAGACTGTGCTGCGAACCGTTCTGATAGAATGGCAAAAAGGAAAAGGTTAAGGGCTAGAACAGACCTTTCGTCACTCTGAGTGACTGTTTGGGTTTTTGAGGAGGCGGGACTGTTGCCGCTTGTGCACTTGTCAAGTTTCTGCCAGCTTCATTCAAAGAACAACTCTAAGGCCAAGGCAACGTTGCCCTTGAAACACTGTCGCCTTTTGCCCTCAGCATTGGAGGTGCCTCCGTTGGATCCTTTTCTTTTTTTTTGCCGCGTTTCTACACAGGACAGGTGTCTACTTTTACAAACGTCAGATTGAGACGAGATTTAGAAAGGGGCCAAAGGGAGTAATGACACGAGCGGCTTTTGACTTCTGTTGAGCCGCCCGAAGCACGATTTCTTAGTCCGTTTTCATTTCTGCCGACTACACTTTCTTTAACTTATCGATGCACTTTCACGTGTCTCAAAATGCAAGCATTTTAGCCAGTGAAATGAAAAGAAAATAACCGAAATCTATGTAATTTACAACTTTCATTTTGCTATTTATCTCTTTTCCGGACAACGTGAAAGCTGGCCTGAGATCTTGACGATTGTGGGAATTTCACTTTAACACTCTGTCAAGCCCCTTCCCTCCAAATACTTATTCGGTCATTCCTTGTTAGAAGCAAAGGGTTTCCTGACCTCAAAAAACATGTTCATTTGAGAATGTGTTTAATAAACGTATTGATGATCATTGTGAACAAAATGCCCTCATAATTCCGTACATCTAGAAATTCTATCCTGTCTGAGGGATTTGGCGAAACCAGGAAAGATTTTCCGTTCCACCTCTCAAATGAATGTGTGGGTTGAACCGCTTAAAACACCATCTTGTGCCAACAGGTTTGAATGTGGAGAGGGACAAGGCCTTGGTGAGGTTTGAACTCACGACCCCTGGTTTACGAGACCAATGCTCTGCCTCTGAGCTACAAGGCCAAATCACCCTGAGGTAGAAGGCCGAACCACCTCACGACAGCTTGGGTCCACCCACTTTTCTGATAGGAACGAGCATGCTAATTGAGGGTTGAGAGTTGGCTACATTTTGATTCTTTCCTTCTCTACATTTGCATTGCCAAGTTAATAAAGATTGCAGAAGTTCCTGTGTGGTTTGGCTGGCTGGTGGTGCTACCACTATACGAGCTTTTGAAAGCATAGTGCCCAGTGGAATGGCAGCAAGAACTCTAAGCTGAAATACATTTATCCCTTTAATGTATTTTAAGTTGAGCGGAAGATCCTTGTTGCGAAAATGCCACACTTAACCTTCTGAAGGTGAGAACGTTTCACAAAGTCAAGAGTGTACAGAAGGGGTGCTCTTGAACAAGAGGCTACCAGAAGTGGGGATCGAACCCACGCGGGCATTCGCCCATTGGATCTTAAGTCCAACGCCTTAACCACTCGGCCATTCTGGTGGCACAAAGCTGGAGTCCAATCAATCTTTGTCTCCGCCTCACCATGAAACCTGTGCTAATTCTTCTCGCTCCTTTAAAATTGGTGGAGTCTCCTCTTCTGTTCTTGCGCAGGATTTCAGAAGGAGCGACTCCCTCTTCAGGGGGAACATCTTGCTTCCTTCACTTTGTTCCCATGTTTCGGATGTTTACATCGTGAAATCCTAAACCGATTCTGCTTCCTGAAGTGACACCTAACCATCCCGAGTATAGCTCCCGTCGCACTGAAAAGTGTGACAGATTCACTGGGATGATTTGTTTGGATTTGAAACGATTGCAGTTGAGGAGTCGGCCGACTAATCATGGCACACTCTTAGTTTTTGGCAAATTAAGTGACCTTCCTGCCAGCTAGTGAACCTCAGCCAGGTGAGGTTATCCTGTGACGACGTCAGCTCTGAAAAGGTCCAACATTCATTTGGGAGGTTCGACTCCTCCTTAACCTCGTTTGGCATAAACTCAGTTTGTCTGACTGTACTCAGAGAAAAAAAGCGAATCCGTATCAGTGTGGAAATCACTCTGCCAAGCCTGACTTTGGACCCTGGCAATGACAAAGAGGAGCAGATGTAATTAACGGCTAACCTTCCACGATCATGCCAGTGTAATTATTTTCCGAGTCTTGTTCATATCCGTAAAAATGTGGAGATGTCTTCAAATAGGGTTTGATGGAAGAACTTCTTATACCTAGGAAATCACACATTCCTTTATACAAAACAATGGCTTGAGGACTAATTTAATGAGGATGTCTGTTGTCGCAATTTGGAGGGAGCCACTCTCCCTTGTCAATTCATTCCGATCATGAAAGACGACGTTTGCTGACCCCTGCTGGATTCCCGTATAAAACATCCAAATCCTGCGCTTACAGTGTGAGAGGAGTGTCCACAGATTTCAAAGGAGTGGGTGGAAAACCCGCAGAAGAGGTTAAGCCTGATAACAATTCGAATGCTCTTTTATGGACACGACCTAAGCCAATACTCATTATTTAACAGCTGGACAGGGACTGATTTTGCTAGAGGAATTCGGGTTTCCGGAAGAATAAAATGTTGAGATTTCGATGCTCTCTGTGACTAACTGCTCTCTGTAACGTTATTCTAAGCACGTTGCCGTTCTTAAGCAGGATTTTACACCGCAAAGTAGACTTTGATGAAGGTTGGCTGATTGGTAAAGTAAGGAGCAAGGCGTAAAGTCGTGACGTCTTGCGGGTTCGCCCTGCCTCGGGGAAGTCTGCGGCCAACGTGAACCTTCGATCTTTTCGGAAGGCTGGCTTTCTCTGACAGACTGTGCTGCGAACCGTTCTGATAGAATGGCAAAAAGGAAAAGGTTAAGGGCTAGAACAGACCTTTCGTCACTCTGAGTGACTGTTTGGGTTTTTGAGGAGGCGGGACTGTTGCCGCTTGTGCACTTGTCAAGTTTCTGCCAGCTTCATTCAAAGAACAACTCTAAGGCCAAGGCAACGTTGCCCTTGAAACACTGTCGCCTTTTGCCCTCAGCATTGGAGGTGCCTCCGTTGGATCCTTTTCTTTTTTTTTGCCGCGTTTCTACACAGGACAGGTGTCTACTTTTACAAACGTCAGATTGAGACGAGATTTAGAAAGGGGCCAAAGGGAGTAATGACACGAGCGGCTTTTGACTTCTGTTGAGCCGCCCGAAGCACGATTTCTTAGTCCGTTTTCATTTCTGCCGACTACACTTTCTTTAACTTATCGATGCACTTTCACGTGTCTCAAAATGCAAGATTTTAGCCAGTGAAATGAAAAGAAAATAACCGAAATCTATGTAATTTACAACTTTCATTTTGCTATTTATCTCTTTTCCGGACAACGTGAAAGCTGGCCTGAGATCTTGACGATTGTGGGAATTTCACTTTAACACTCTGTCAAGCCCCTTCCCTCCAAATACTTATTCGGTCATTCCTTGTTAGAAGCAAAGGGTTTCCTGACCTCAAAAAACATGTTCATTTGAGAATGTGTTTAATAAACGTATTGATGATCATTGTGAACAAAATGCCCTCATAATTCCGTACATCTAGAAATTCTATCCTGTCTGAGGGATTTGGCGAAACCAGGAAAGATTTTCCGTTCCACCTCTCAAATGAATGTGTGGGTTGAACCGCTTAAAACACCATCTTGTGCCAACAGGTTTGAATGTGGAGAGGGACAAGGCCTTGGTGAGGTTTGAACTCACGACCCCTGGTTTACGAGACCAATGCTCTGCCTCTGAGCTACAAGGCCAAATCACCCTGAGGTAGAAGGCCGAACCACCTCACGACAGCTTGGGTCCACCCACTTTTCTGATAGGAACGAGCATGCTAATTGAGGGTTGAGAGTTGGCTACATTTTGATTCTTTCCTTCTCTACATTTGCATTGCCAAGTTAATAAAGATTGCAGAAGTTCCTGTGTGGTTTGGCTGGCTGGTGGTGCTACCACTATACGAGCTTTTGAAAGCATAGTGCCCAGTGGAATGGCAGCAAGAACTCTAAGCTGAAATACATTTATCCCTTTAATGTATTTTAAGTTGAGCGGAAGATCCTTGTTGCGAAAATGCCACACTTAACCTTCTGAAGGTGAGAACGTTTCACAAAGTCAAGAGTGTACAGAAGGGGTGCTCTTGAACAAGAGGCTACCAGAAGTGGGGATCGAACCCACGCGGGCATTCGCCCATTGGATCTTAAGTCCAACGCCTTAACCACTCGGCCATTCTGGTGGCACAAAGCTGGAGTCCAATCAATCTTTGTCTCCGCCTCACCATGAAACCTGTGCTAATTCTTCTCGCTCCTTTAAAATTGGTGGAGTCTCCTCTTCTGTTCTTGCGCAGGATTTCAGAAGGAGCGACTCCCTCTTCAGGGGGAACATCTTGCTTCCTTCACTTTGTTCCCATGTTTCGGATGTTTACATCGTGAAATCCTAAACCGATTCTGCTTCCTGAAGTGACACCTAACCATCCCGAGTATAGCTCCCGTCGCACTGAAAAGTGTGACAGATTCACTGGATGATTTGTTTGGATTTGAAACGATTGCAGTTGAGGAGTCGGCCGACTAATCATGGCACACTCTTAGTTTTTGGCAAATTAAGTGACCTTCCTGCCAGCTAGTGAACCTCAGCCAGGTGAGGTTATCCTGTGACGACGTCAGCTCTGAAAAGGTCCAACATTCATTTGGGAGGTTCGACTCCTCCTTAACCTCGTTTGGCATAAACTCAGTTTGTCTGACTGTACTCAGAGAAAAAAAGCGAATCCGTATCAGTGTGGAAATCACTCTGCCAAGCCTGACTTTGGACCCTGGCAATGACAAAGAGGAGCAGATGTAATTAACGGCTACCTTCCGACGATCATGCCAGTGTAATTATTTTCCGAGTCTTGTTCATATCCGTAAAAATGTGGAGATGTCTTCAAATAGGGTTTGATGGAAGAACTTCTTATACCTAGGAAATCACACATTCCTTTATACAAAACAATGGCTTGAGGACTAATTTAATGAGGATGTCTGTTGTCGCAATTTGGAGGGAGCCACTCTCCCTTGTCAATTCATTCCGATCATGAAAGACGACGTTTGCTGACCCCTGCTGGATTCCCGTATAAAACATCCAAATCCTGCGCTTACAGTGTGAGAGGAGTGTCCACAGATTTCAAAGGAGTGGGTGGAAAACCCGCAGAAGAGGTTAAGCCTGATAACAATTCGAATGCTCTTTTATGGACACGACCTAAGCCAATACTCATTATTTAACAGCTGGACAGGGACTGATTTTGCTAGAGGAATTCGGGTTTCCGGAAGAATAAAATGTTGAGATTTCGATGCTCTCTGTGACTAACTGCTCTCTGTAACGTTATTCTAAGCACGTTGCCGTTCTTAAGCAGGATTTTACACCGCAAAGTAGACTTTGATGAAGGTTGGCTGATTGGTAAAGTAAGGAGCAAGGCGTAAAGTCGTGACGTCTTGCGGGTTCGCCCTGCCTCGGGGAAGTCTGCGCCAACGTGAACCTTCGATCTTTTCGGAAGGCTGGCTTTCTCTGACAGACTGTGCTGCGAACCGTTCTGATAGAATGGCAAAAAGGAAAAGGTTAAGGGCTAGAACAGACCTTTCGTCACTCTGAGTGACTGTTTGGGTTTTTGAGGAGGCGGGACTGTTGCCGCTTGTGCACTTGTCAAGTTTCTGCCAGCTTCATTCAAAGAACAACTCTAAGGCCAAGGCAACGTTGCCCTTGAAACACTGTCGCCTTTTGCCCTCAGCATTGGAGGTGCCTCCGTTGGATCCTTTTCTTTTTTTTTTTGCCGCGTTTCTACACAGGACAGGTGTCTACTTTTACAAACGTCAGATTGAGACGAGATTTAGAAAGGGGCCAAAGGGAGTAATGACACGAGCGGCTTTTGACTTCTGTTGAGCCGCCCGAAGCACGATTTCTTAGTCCGTTTTCATTTCTGCCGACTACACTTTCTTTAACTTATCGATGCACTTTCACGTGTCTCAAAATGCAAGCATTTTAGCCAGTGAAATGAAAAGAAAATAACCGAAATCTATGTAATTTACAACTTTCATTTTGCTATTTATCTCTTTTCCGGACAACGTGAAAGCTGGCCTGAGATCTTGACGATTGTGGGAATTTCACTTTAACACTCTGTCAAGCCCCTTCCCTCCAAATACTTATTCGGTCATTCCTTGTTAGAAGCAAAGGGTTTCCTGACCTCAAAAAACATGTTCATTTGAGAATGTGTTTAATAAACGTATTGATGATCATTGTGAACAAAATGCCCTCATAATTCCGTACATCTAGAAATTCTATCCTGTCTGAGGGATTTGGCGAAACCAGGAAAGATTTTCCGTTCCACCTCTCAAATGAATGTGTGGGTTGAACCGCTTAAAACACCATCTTGTGCCAACAGGTTTGAATGTGGAGAGGGACAAGGCCTTGGTGAGGTTTGAACTCACGACCCCTGGTTTACGAGACCAATGCTCTGCCTCTGAGCTACAAGGCCAAATCACCCTGAGGTAGAAGGCCGAACCACCTCACGACAGCTTGGGTCCACCCACTTTTCTGATAGGAACGAGCATGCTAATTGAGGGTTGAGAGTTGGCTACATTTTGATTCTTTCCTTCTCTACATTTGCATTGCCAAGTTAATAAAGATTGCAGAAGTTCCTGTGTGGTTTGGCTGGCTGGTGGTGCTACCACTATACGAGCTTTTGAAAGCATAGTGCCCAGTGGAATGGCAGCAAGAACTCTAAGCTGAAATACATTTATCCCTTTAATGTATTTTAAGTTGAGCGGAAGATCCTTGTTGAAAATGCCACACTTAACCTTCTGAAGGTGAGAACGTTTCACAAAGTCAAGAGTGTACAGAAGGGGTGCTCTTGAACAAGAGGCTACCAGAAGTGGGGATCGAACCCACGCGGGCATTCGCCCATTGGATCTTAAGTCCAACGCCTTAACCACTCGGCCATTCTGGTGGCACAAAGCTGGAGTCCAATCAATCTTTGTCTCCGCCTCACCATGAAACCTGTGCTAATTCTTCTCGCTCCTTTAAAATTGGTGGAGTCTCCTCTTCTGTTCTTGCGCAGGATTTCAGAAGGAGCGACTCCCTCTTCAGGGGGAACATCTTGCTTCCTTCACTTTGTTCCCATGTTTCGGATGTTTACATCGTGAAATCCTAAACCGATTCTGCTTCCTGAAGTGACACCTAACCATCCCGAGTATAGCTCCCGTCGCACTGAAAAGTGTGACAGATTCACTGGGATGATTTGTTTGGATTTGAAACGATTGCAGTTGAGGAGTCGGCCGACTAATCATGGCACACTCTTAGTTTTTGGCAAATTAAGTGACCTTCCTGCCAGCTAGTGAACCTCAGCCAGGTGAGGTTATCCTGTGACGACGTCAGCTCTGAAAAGGTCCAACATTCATTTGGGAGGTTCGACTCCTCCTTAACCTCGTTTGGCATAAACTCAGTTTGTCTGACTGTACTCAGAGAAAAAAAGCGAATCCCGTATCAGTGTGGAAATCACTCTGCCAAGCCTGACTTTGGACCCTGGCAATGACAAAGAGGAGCAGATGTAATTAACGGCTACCTTCCGGCGATCATGCCAGTGTAATTATTTTCCGAGTCTTGTTCATATCCGTAAAAATGTGGAGATGTCTTCAAATAGGGTTTGATGGAAGAACTTCTTATACCTAGGAAATCACACATTCCTTTATACAAAACAATGGCTTGAGGACTAATTTAATGAGGATGTCTGTTGTCGCAATTTGGAGGGAGCCACTCTCCCTTGTCAATTCATTCCGATCATGAAAGACGACGTTTGCTGACCCCTGCTGGATTCCCGTATAAAACATCCAAATCCTGCGCTTACAGTGTGAGAGGAGTGTCCACAGATTTCAAAGGAGTGGGTGGAAAACCCGCAGAAGAGGTTAAGCCTGATAACAATTCGAATGCTCTTTTATGGACACGACCTAAGCCAATACTCATTATTTAACAGCTGGACAGGGACTGATTTTGCTAGAGGAATTCGGGTTTCCGGAAGAATAAAATGTTGAGATTTCGATGCTCTCTGTGACTAACTGCTCTCTGTAACGTTATTCTAAGCACGTTGCCGTTCTTAAGCAGGATTTTACACCGCAAAGTAGACTTTGATGAAGGTTGGCTGATTGGTAAAGTAAGGAGCAAGGCGTAAAGTCGTGACGTCTTGCGGGTTCGCCCTGCCTCGGGGAAGTCTGCGCCAACGTGAACCTTCGATCTTTTCGGAAGGCTGGCTTTCTCTGACAGACTGTGCTGCGAACCGTTCTGATAGAATGGCAAAAAGGAAAAGGTTAAGGGCTAGAACAGACCTTTCGTCACTCTGAGTGACTGTTTGGGTTTTTGAGGAGGCGGGACTGTTGCCGCTTGTGCACTTGTCAAGTTTCTGCCAGCTTCATTCAAAGAACAACTCTAAGGCCAAGGCAACGTTGCCCTTGAAACACTGTCGCCTTTTGCCCTCAGCATTGG
Organism: Polypterus senegalus; assembly: GCF_016835505.1. Lineage (NCBI taxonomy): Eukaryota > Metazoa > Chordata > Cladistia > Polypteriformes > Polypteridae > Polypterus > Polypterus senegalus. The sequence goes on from NC_053154.1 coordinate 166,058,983, forward strand.
AGGTGCCTCCGTTGGATCCTTTTCTTTTTTTTTGCCGCGTTTCTACACAGGACAGGTGTCTACTTTTACAAACGTCAGATTGAGACGAGATTTAGAAAGGGGCCAAAGGGAGTAATGACACGAGCGGCTTTTGACTTCTGTTGAGCCGCCCGAAGCACGATTTCTTAGTCCGTTTTCATTTCTGCCGACTACACTTTCTTTAACTTATCGATGCACTTTCACGTGTCTCAAAATGCAAGCATTTTAGCCAGTGAAATGAAAAGAAAATAACCGAAATCTATGTAATTTACAACTTTCATTTTGCTATTTATCTCTTTTCCGGACAACGTGAAAGCTGGCCTGAGATCTTGACGATTGTGGGAATTTCACTTTAACACTCTGTCAAGCCCCTTCCCTCCAAATACTTATTCGGTCATTCCTTGTTAGAAGCAAAGGGTTTCCTGACCTCAAAAAACATGTTCATTTGAGAATGTGTTTAATAAACGTATTGATGATCATTGTGAACAAAATGCCCTCATAATTCCGTACATCTAGAAATTCTATCCTGTCTGAGGGATTTGGCGAAACCAGGAAAGATTTTCCGTTCCACCTCTCAAATGAATGTGTGGGTTGAACCGCTTAAAACACCATCTTGTGCCAACAGGTTTGAATGTGGAGAGGGACAAGGCCTTGGTGAGGTTTGAACTCACGACCCCTGGTTTACGAGACCAATGCTCTGCCTCTGAGCTACAAGGCCAAATCACCCTGAGGTAGAAGGCCGAACCACCTCACGACAGCTTGGGTCCACCCACTTTTCTGATAGGAACGAGCATGCTAATTGAGGGTTGAGAGTTGGCTACATTTTGATTCTTTCCTTCTCTACATTTGCATTGCCAAGTTAATAAAGATTGCAGAAGTTCCTGTGTGGTTTGGCTGGCTGGTGGTGCTACCACTATACGAGCTTTTGAAAGCATAGTGCCCAGTGGAATGGCAGCAAGAACTCTAAGCTGAAATACATTTATCCCTTTAATGTATTTTAAGTTGAGCGGAAGATCCTTGTTGCGAAAATGCCACACTTAACCTTCTGAAGGTGAGAACGTTTCACAAAGTCAAGAGTGTACAGAAGGGGTGCTCTTGAACAAGAGGCTACCAGAAGTGGGGATCGAACCCACGCGGGCATTCGCCCATTGGATCTTAAGTCCAACGCCTTAACCACTCGGCCATTCTGGTGGCACAAAGCTGGAGTCCAATCAATCTTTGTCTCCGCCTCACCATGAAACCTGTGCTAATTCTTCTCGCTCCTTTAAAATTGGTGGAGTCTCCTCTTCTGTTCTTGCGCAGGATTTCAGAAGGAGCGACTCCCTCTTCAGGGGGAACATCTTGCTTCCTTCACTTTGTTCCCATGTTTGGATGTTTACATCGTGAAATCCTAAACCGATTCTGCTTCCTGAAGTGACACCTAACCATCCCGAGTATAGCTCCCGTCGCACTGAAAAGTGTGACAGATTCACTGGGATGATTTGTTTGGATTTGAAACGATTGCAGTTGAGGAGTCGGCCGACTAATCATGGCACACTCTTAGTTTTTGGCAAATTAAGTGACCTTCCTGCCAGCTAGTGAACCTCAGCCAGGTGAGGTTATCCTGTGACGACGTCAGCTCTGAAAAGGTCCAACATTCATTTGGGAGGTTCGACTCCTCCTTAACCTCGTTTGGCATAAACTCAGTTTGTCTGACTGTACTCAGAGAAAAAACGAATCCGTATCAGTGTGGAAATCACTCTGCCAAGCCTGACTTTGGACCCTGGCAATGACAAAGAGGAGCAGATGTAATTAACGGCTACCTTCCGACGATCATGCCAGTGTAATTATTTTCCGAGTCTTGTTCATATCCGTAAAAATGTGGAGATGTCTTCAAATAGGGTTTGATGGAAGAACTTCTTATACCTAGGAAATCACACATTCCTTTATACAAAACAATGGCTTGAGGACTAATTTAATGAGGATGTCTGTTGTCGCAATTTGGAGGGAGCCACTCTCCCTTGTCAATTCATTCCGATCATGAAAGACGACGTTTGCTGACCCCTGCTGGATTCCCGTATAAAACATCCAAATCCTGCGCTTACAGTGTGAGAGGAGTGTCCACAGATTTCAAAGGAGTGGGTGGAAAACCCGCAGAAGAGGTTAAGCCTGATAACAATTCGAATGCTCTTTTATGGACACGACCTAAGCCAATACTCATTATTTAACAGCTGGACAGGGACTGATTTTGCTAGAGGAATTCGGGTTTCCGGAAGAATAAAATGTTGAGATTTCGATGCTCTCTGTGACTAACTGCTCTCTGTAACGTTATTCTAAGCACGTTGCCGTTCTTAAGCAGGATTTTACACCGCAAAGTAGACTTTGATGAAGGTTGGCTGATTGGTAAAGTAAGGAGCAAGGCGTAAAGTCGTGACGTCTTGCGGGTTCGCCCTGCCTCGGGGAAGTCTGCGGCAGGGCGTGAACCTTCGATCTTTTCGGAAGGCTGGCTTTCTCTGACAGACTGTGCTGCGAACCGTTCTGATAGAATGGCAAAAAGGAAAAGGTTAAGGGCTAGAACAGACCTTTCGTCACTCTGAGTGACTGTTTGGGTTTTTGAGGAGGCGGGACTGTTGCCGCTTGTGCACTTGTCAAGTTTCTGCCAGCTTCATTCAAAGAACAACTCTAAGGCCAAGGCAACGTTGCCCTTGAAACACTGTCGCCTTTTGCCCTCAGCATTGGAGGTGCCTCCGTTGGATCCTTTTCTTTTTTTTTGCGCGTTTCTACACAGGACAGGTGTCTACTTTTACAAACGTCAGATTGAGACGAGATTTAGAAAGGGGCCAAAGGGAGTAATGACACGGCGGCTTTTGACTTCTGTTGAGCCGCCCGAAGCACGATTTCTTAGTCCGTTTTCATTTCTGCCGACTACACTTTCTTTAACTTATCGATGCACTTTCACGTGTCTCAAAATGCAAGCATTTTAGCCAGTGAAATGAAAAGAAAATAACCGAAATCTATGTAATTTACAACTTTCATTTTGCTATTTATCTCTTTTCCGGACAACGTGAAAGCTGGCCTGAGATCTTGACGATTGTGGGAATTTCACTTTAACACTCTGTCAAGCCCCTTCCCTCCAAATACTTATTCGGTCATTCCTTGTTAGAAGCAAAGGGTTTCCTGACCTCAAAAAACATGTTCATTTGAGAATGTGTTTAATAAACGTATTGATGATCATTGTGAACAAAATGCCCTCATAATTCCGTACATCTAGAAATTCTATCCTGTCTGAGGGATTTGGCGAAACCAGGAAAGATTTTCCGTTCCACCTCTCAAATGAATGTGTGGGTTGAACCGCTTAAAACACCATCTTGTGCCAACAGGTTTGAATGTGGAGAGGGACAAGGCCTTGGTGAGGTTTGAACTCACGACCCCTGGTTTACGAGACCAATGCTCTGCCTCTGAGCTACAAGGCCAAATCACCCTGAGGTAGAAGGCCGAACCACCTCACGACAGCTTGGGTCCACCCACTTTTCTGATAGGAACGAGCATGCTAATTGAGGGTTGAGAGTTGGCTACATTTTGATTCTTTCCTTCTCTACATTTGCATTGCCAAGTTAATAAAGATTGCAGAAGTTCCTGTGTGGTTTGGCTGGCTGGTGGTGCTACCACTATACGAGCTTTTGAAAGCATAGTGCCCAGTGGAATGGCAGCAAGAACTCTAAGCTGAAATACATTTATCCCTTTAATGTATTTTAAGTTGAGCGGAAGATCCTTGTTGCGAAAATGCCACACTTAACCTTCTGAAGGTGAGAACGTTTCACAAAGTCAAGAGTGTACAGAAGGGGTGCTCTTGAACAAGAGGCTACCAGAAGTGGGGATCGAACCCACGCGGGCATTCGCCCATTGGATCTTAAGTCCAACGCCTTAACCACTCGGCCATTCTGGTGGCACAAAGCTGGAGTCCAATCAATCTTTGTCTCCGCCTCACCATGAAACCTGTGCTAATTCTCTCGCTCCTTTAAAATTGGTGGAGTCTCCTCTTCTGTTCTTGCGCAGGATTTCAGAAGGAGCGACTCCCTCTTCAGGGGGAACATCTTGCTTCCTTCACTTTGTTCCCATGTTTGGATGTTTACATCGTGAAATCCTAAACCGATTCTGCTTCCTGAAGTGACACCTAACCATCCCGAGTATAGCTCCCGTCGCACTGAAAAGTGTGACAGATTCACTGGGATGATTTGTTTGGATTTGAAACGATTGCAGTTGAGGAGTCGGCCGACTAATCATGGCACACTCTTAGTTTTTGGCAAATTAAGTGACCTTCCTGCCAGCTAGTGAACCTCAGCCAGGTGAGGTTATCCTGTGACGACGTCAGCTCTGAAAAGGTCCAACATTCATTTGGGAGGTTCGACTCCTCCTTAACCTCGTTTGGCATAAACTCAGTTTGTCTGACTGTACTCAGAGAAAAAAAGCGAATCCCGTATCAGTGTGGAAATCACTCTGCCAAGCCTGACTTTGGACCCTGGCAATGACAAAGAGGAGCAGATGTAATTAACGGCTACCTTCCGACGATCATGCCAGTGTAATTATTTTCCGAGTCTTGTTCATATCCGTAAAAATGTGGAGATGTCTTCAAATAGGGTTTGATGGAAGAACTTCTTATACCTAGGAAATCACACATTCCTTTATACAAAACAATGGCTTGAGGACTAATTTAATGAGGATGTCTGTTGTCGCAATTTGGAGGGAGCCACTCTCCCTTGTCAATTCATTCCGATCATGAAAGACGACGTTTGCTGACCCCTGCTGGATCCCGTATAAAACATCCAAATCCTGCGCTTACAGTGTGAGAGGAGTGTCCACAGATTTCAAAGGAGTGGGTGGAAAACCCGCAGAAGAGGTTAAGCCTGATAACAATTCGAATGCTCTTTTATGGACACGACCTAAGCCAATACTCATTATTTAACAGCTGGACAGGGACTGATTTTGCTAGAGGAATTCGGGTTTCCGGAAGAATAAAATGTTGAGATTTCGATGCTCTCTGTGACTAACTGCTCTCTGTAACGTTATTCTAAGCACGTTGCCGTTCTTAAGCAGGATTTTACACCGCAAAGTAGACTTTGATGAAGGTTGCCTGATTGGTAAAGTAAGGAGCAAGGCGTAAAGTCGTGACGTCTTGCGGGTTCGCCCTGCCTCGGGAAGTCTGCGCCAACGTGAACCTTCGATCTTTTCGGAAGGCTGGCTTTCTCTGACAGACTGTGCTGCGAACCGTTCTGATAGAATGGCAAAAAGGAAAAGGTTAAGGGCTAGAACAGACCTTTCGTCACTCTGAGTGACTGTTTGGGTTTTTGAGGAGGCGGGACTGTTGCCGCTTGTGCACTTGTCAAGTTTCTGCCAGCTTCATTCAAAGAACAACTCTAAGGCCAAGGCAACGTTGCCCTTGAAACACTGTCGCCTTTTGCCCTCAGCATTGGAGGTGCCTCCGTTGGATCCTTTTCTTTTTTTTTTGCGCGTTTCTACACAGGACAGGTGTCTACTTTTACAAACGTCAGATTGAGACGAGATTTAGAAAGGGGCCAAAGGGAGTAATGACACGAGCGGCTTTTGACTTCTGTTGAGCCGCCCGAAGCACGATTTCTTAGTCCGTTTTCATTTCTGCCGACTACACTTTCTTTAACTTATCGATGCACTTTCACGTGTCTCAAAATGCAAGCATTTTAGCCAGTGAAATGAAAAGAAAATAACCGAAATCTATGTAATTTACAACTTTCATTTTGCTATTTATCTCTTTTCCGGACAACGTGAAAGCTGGCCTGAGATCTTGACGATTGTGGGAATTTCACTTTAACACTCTGTCAAGCCCCTTCCCTCCAAATACTTATTCGGTCATTCCTTGTTAGAAGCAAAGGGTTTCCTGACCTCAAAAAACATGTTCATTTGAGAATGTGTTTAATAAACGTATTGATGATCATTGTGAACAAAATGCCCTCATAGGGGCACTGCTACAGTATATGTG
>NC_053154.1:166065492-166085492 GCF_016835505.1 Polypterus senegalus
TGGCACTCCTCAGACACAAGCAAGAGATTATATATGAAAATAACCACATTCACATCTTCCCTGCTCCCTACTCTCCAGCAACAGCTACTAAATGCGCGGGCTTCTACAACATTAAACAGCGGTTATGGCAAGCCAACATTAAATACAGCCTCTTGTATCCTGCCAAACTGAAAGTGGAATTGCAGGGTCAATTCTATGTCTTTGCTAGCAAGGAAGAAGCAGAAAAGGAATTAAGAAAGCTGATTCTGAGACTATTCTGATACATAATAGTGAGTCATGTCCGTTAACGATATGGCAAAGATTAATAATCTACTGTCTGATGTATTTGTTTAAAATACAAGTTTTATCATTATATATTCTCATTATTACTCAGGCACTATCTGTTTTTATGTTTTAATTACAGTTATAGACGTTTGTGCTTAATTACTTTTTTCTTTTTTTCTTTTTTTGTCTAATCATTTTCTCTCTACCCTAAACGAGACTGTTCAACATCATACCCTTGGTTTATTGTTACTGTTATTATTGCATTAAGACTTATTATGCTTATTCTGGACCACTTTCTAACACCATTCCCCGGGTTTATTATCCAGGTGTATTATCTTAAAACACTAAGATTGCTGAAGATTATATATATTCTAAGTGCACAGTTTGTTAATGATTAAATTTTATGCATATAGTATTTAGACTATATTGGTAATAGATATCTCTATTTTTTAACCCTAAAATGCCGCTGCATGGTTGCTTGTTTTGCTTTGGGCGTGCTCTGTCTCTGGGTATGTCAGAGGACCGGGACTGTGTGAAGTGGGTTCTAGCCTTACGTGGGGAGACAGAATTTAAGGGGGGGATAGAAAGAGAGCAGGCTAGATCTATACCTAGTCTATCCTTTTAATCTTTATAATTATAACTACCAATGTAATAATAGGCTGTATGGCTATAACTCATGGGGAAATAGGTAATTAAGGCCGAAACTGTCTCACTTCCAGTTAAGACTATAAAATGACATCAAAAACTCAGAATCAATGTCTCCATGATGGGACAGTTAACTTCGTGAGCTGGAATGTTAAAGGCCTGAATCACAAATTAAAGAGAAAGAAAGTACTCTCACCTAACAGGTCTAAACGCTAAAATAGTATTTTTACAGGAGACCCACTTCACTAAGCAAGGATCAGTTCCGGCTGCAAAAAGACTGGACTAGCCAAATGTTCCATTCTAGTTTTACAAAGAAAACTAGAGGTGTGGAAATTCTCATACATAGAACAGTACCATTTGTAGCATCAGATGTAGTATTGGATCCTGAAGGGAGATATGTGATGGTCATGGGAGACTTATCTAACTGTAAAATGATTTTGATAAATGTTTATGCACCTAATGTTGATGATAAGGAATTTATACAAAATTTATTTGCATCCATTCCCAATCTGAACACTCATAAAATTATAATGGCTGGGGGCTTTAATTGTGTTTTACATCCACTCTTAGATAGGACTTCCACCACAGGGGAACGACATCTAACACCGCAAAGATAATTACAAAGTTTATAACTGATCACAACTTATCAGACCCCTGGAGGTTTTAAACCCAAATTCAAGAACATATTCTTTCTACTCACCAGTACATCATTGCTACTCAAGGATTGATTACTTCTTTATAGATAATAACTTCTTGCCTATGATTAAATCTTGCAAATACGATGCTATTGTTATTTCTGACCATGCACCTCTGATCTTGGAGCTAAAATTACTAAGCCCCATAAACACCTCGCAGATGCGCCTCAACCCGCTTCTATTAGCTGACGAGAATTGTACAGAATTTATATCCAAACAAATCAATTTCTTCCTAGAGACAAATAAATCCTCAGAGATTTCTGCAGGAATACTCTGGGAAACTCTTAAGGCCTTCTTAAGAGGACAGATTATCTCATATCTTTCCCACAGAAATAAATTAGAAACCAAGAAAGTAGCAGAGATAAAAAGCGAAATTACTAGAATAGATGAAGAACATGCCAGACTACCAAGCAGAGGCTCTACATAGGAAAAGGCAGGCTCTGCATTCAGAATTAAACCTCTTGACAACTAAAGAAACTGAACAACTAATTTATAAATCCAGACATCATTACTATGAACATGGAGAGAAAGCTAATAAGCTTTTAGCTCAACAAATTCACAAGCAAGAAGTACACAAACGCAATCTCAGTAATCACCAACACGAACGGGGATAAAATCATCGACCACAAAAATATAATGCACACTTTCAGAGACTACTATAAATCCAATACACAATCTGATGCATTTCTGGATACATTACAGATACCACAAATAGACACTTTTAGTGTGGAGGAACTTGATAAACCTCTGGTGTTATCAGAATTACTAGATGCTATAAAGTCACTCAAGGGGAAAGCAGCAGGCCCTGATGGCTACCCTGCAGAATTTTAAAAGAAATTCTCCGCTCAGCTAGCTCCCCTCCTATTAGCAACATTTACAGAAGCCAGAGATAACCAAACTCTTCCTCAAACCTTTCACCAAGCACTAATCACGTTTTCCAAAACAAAATAAGGACTTATTACAATGTGCATCATACAGACCAATTTCACTTCTGAATAATGATGTTAAAATACTCTCCAAAATCATAGCTAGAAGGATGGAGAAAGTGTTCCCTCGGTAATATCACAAGATCAAACTGGATTTATCAGGGTCCACACTTATCTTCAAATCTTCGACGCCTGTTTAATGTAATATACTCACCAACTAAATCAAACACCCCAGAAATATTATTATCATTGGATGCAGAAAAGCATTTGACATGATTGAATGGAAATACCTTTTTACTACATTGGAGAAGTTTGGGTTTGGCCCAAACATTTGTGCATGGATCAAATTACTGTATACTAATCCAGAAGCTTCAGTTTGCATCAACAACATTTGCTCAGACTACTTTAAACTAGAACGTAGTACTAGACAAGGATGCCCCTTGTCACCGCTACTGTTTGCAATCGCCATTGAACCACTGGCAATACACAGTTGAAATACTGATCAGATAAAGGGGATTATCAGAGAAGGACTGGAACAGAAAATTTCATTATATGCAGATGATATGGTACTGTATATATCGGACCCAGAAAATTCTGTGCCTGCAGTCTTAACAGCACTCACAGAATTTCAAAAGATCTCTGGTCTCAGAATTAATCTGAATAAAAGTGTACTCTTTCCAGTGAATTCTCAAGCATATAATATTAGATTAGATACCCTACCTTTTATCATTGCAGAACAGTTTAAATACCTAGGGGTAAACATAAAGCTCTTTATCAACAAAATTTTGCCGTCTGCATGGAAAAAATTAAACAAGACTTGCATAGATGGTCAACCCTTCATCTCACTCTAGCTGGAAGAATTAACACTGTTAAGATGAATATTCTTCCTAAGCTCCTTTTTTATTTCAAAACATCCCAATATACATCAATAAATCATTTTTAAGCAATTAGATTCAACAATAACCTCATTTATTTGGAACTCAAAACATCCACGAATCAAAAGAGCGACCTTACAAAGACAAAAGGCAGAAGGCAGCATGGCTCTACCTAAACTTCCAGTTTTATTACTGGGCAGCAAATATACAAGTGATAAAACCTGGACACAAATAGAAGAACATACACAGGCTTGGTCTGCAATAGAAGTAAAATCCTGCAGTACTTCTTTATATTCCTGCTCTGTGCCCAATAAAATACAAGTTATCGGCAATACACTAATAACCCAATTGTGCTTCACTCACTTAGAATATGGAACCAATGTAGAAAGCATTTTAAGATGGAGAAGCTTTTATCTGTGGCACCTCTGCAAGAGAACCACCTCTTTCAACCTTCACAAACATATGCAGTTTTTAATATCTGGAAAAAATTTGGGATTAACTTGCTTAGAGATCTTTATATAGACAACGTCTTTGCATCCTATGAACAATTACATTCCAAATTTAACATTCCAGCTACACATTTCTTTCACTATCTTCAAATCAGGAACTTTGTTAAACAGAACCTTCCAGATTTTCCTCATCTTGCACCCTCATCCATGCTGGAAAAATATTGCTCAATCTCAAGGACTAGACACCATCTCTGCAATATATAAAATCATTTTACAATCCCTCCCTTTCAAAGATCCAAGAGGACACTGGGAAAAGATCTCTCAATTAATATATCAGAAAAGGAGTGGAAAGTAGCATTGAAGAGAATTCACTCGAGCTCCATATGCGCAAATCATACAATTATACAACTCAAAATTATATATCAAGCACATCTGTCATGACTAAAACTCTCCAAAATGTTTCCAGGGCATGATCCAACCTGCGAACGCTGCAATCAAGTCCCAGCCTCACTGGGTCACATGTTCTGGGCCTGCACCAAATTAACATTATTCTGGACAAAATTTTAATTACCTTTCAGACAGCCTTGGTCTCACAATCCCTCCTAACCCATTAACAGCTGTGTTTGGTGTTATTCCAGGTGGGTTTAAAGTGGAGAAGGACAAACAAACTGTAATTGCATTCACTACATTTTTGGCATGCAGACTTATTCTGCTAAACTGGAAGAACCCAAACTCTCCTCTTTTAAGTCAGTGGGAAACCAATGTTTTATACTATTTGAAGTTGGGAAAAAATCAAATACTCAGTTAGAGAATCTGTACAGACTTTTTTCAAAACATGGCAGGTTCTAATCAGTAATATCTCTATATATAATCTTCATTTGGATCTTGATCTTTGTTTGTCCACGAATGAATTAGAAGAAGAAGCACTAGATGGCAGTAGAGAGACAGCTAAAACATAGGCATTGCATTGAATCTCCTCCAGGCGTATATACTACTGAAGTATACTACTACTGAGTACTCCAGTCACACTTCAAAACACAGACATTCAAACTAAACAAATTGTTGTGCTTTAAATTAACTAAAGAGATCTTCATTTAGATCTTGATCTTTGCTTGTCCGCAAATTCCATGCATGTGTAGACCACCTTCCAGTTTAGTAATGCGTTGTTGCTACTCACGAATGTCAACAATGTGCCGTAAATAACAAAAGGGGTGGTGGACAGTTTTATGATGGTTAGCTCCTGAGGCCTGTTTAGAGAATGAAATTGCCGAAGATAAAAGGTATGTGCCTACGTAACATATGAATGAAAGAAAGACAGTGGTTAAAATGAATGACAATGTAACCGCATGTTCCGGAAATTATTATTGCTACTTTATAGCCGGCGAGTGCTGCGCGTCTCACAGTTGTACCATGCCTTGCTCACATGTCAGTGAAGTGATCCCTATTTATGCTTTAAAGAACCTGGATACCTGTGTGTCCCCCTTTTATAACCATTGCTCTGTGTATATTGCCTTACTCTTTGGATTGCCACAAAGCAACCTACGAGATTGGAGAAAAGTTGAGAAGACATCGTGAGAGGAAACGATAAGCGTGAAAGCGAGATGGACTGTGAATGGACAGAAGCAGAAATGCTCCTACACCACCACATAATTGGACTGTGAATGGACAGAAGCATGCTCAGCCACCACCACATAATTACTATTCGACAGTGATTCCAGTAGGCGTTCCTATCGAATCAATGTCCAAGGGTTTTCTTTTATAATTCTGTTTCCTTATAAAAATGCTGTGCGATGAAGGGCCCAGTTCATGACTGGCAGCCACGTTTAAACAGGGAGCCCTTCACAGACAACTTTAACATGCACAACGTAGTTGGGCGCACATGGCTAGTTTTAAAATAAGTTCTTAAAGCACAGAGGAAGCAATTATTTTTGTATTTATTTGTCTTCTGCATTCATATCTATTGGCTTATCAAACTTGTCAATTTAGGTATTTTTACAAGCCTTAAATTTCACGCCATTTGCCTCGCTCTCTCTCTCTCAGGGGTGGGGGTCGACTTGTTCATAACTCAATTTTACTTTTTGCAAAAATTGATTGATTTGTATGGAATGATTGCAATAAAATTAATAAAACTTAAAAAAAATGCCCTCATAATTCCATACAACTAGAAATTATATCCTGTCTGAGGGATTTGACGAAACCAGGAAAGATTTTCCGTTCAACCTCTAAAATGAATGTCTGGGTTGAATCGCTTAAAAATGCCCTCTTGTGCCAACAGATTTGAATACAGACAGAGACAAGGGCTTGGTGAGGTTTGAACTCATGACCCCTGGTTTACAAGACCAATGCTCTGCCTCTGAGCAACAAGGCCAAACCGCCTTTGGCGCTACAAGGCAGAACCACCTCACAACAGCTTGGGTCTACCCACTTTTCTGACAGGGACAAACATGTTAATTGAGGGTTAAGTGTTGCCATTGGCTTAATTTGATTTGATTCTTTCTCTGCTTTTGCATTCCCAAATTTATAAACGCTGCAGAAGTTCCCGTTTGGTTTGGTTGGCTGGTGGTACTTCTAGTATGCGGAGCAGACTTTACAACTATCCACTATACTTCCTTTAATCTCTTAAAGCAGAGTTTCAAACAAGTTAATATGTGTTTTTGAAAATCTTGTTACTTGAAGTGGGGATGAACCCACTCGGCCATTCTGCCACCACTCCAGGTACCCTGTAAACTTCTTTCTGCTCCGTTTCGGAAAATGGAGAAGTTCAGTGTTCTGATTTGCCTTGCAATCATTGGTGATCATTTTTCAAAATTTGTTCACTGTTTATGGGGTAAATTGTGTATTTGCTTTTTTATATTCTTTTCATTTTGAGTGTCTATTGCATTTGAATTCTCATCCAGTATGATCAGCGATTGACCAATGCAGCTTTGCCCTCCTCCGGAATTGTACTTTCAGTAATCTCAGCAATCAGTTCCACAGAAAACAGCAGGCTCCTTGCACTGCAGAATTTAATTCAAGAGTTTAACATCAAGCGTTCCCGTGGTCTTACGGTCTTTTTACGTTTTCAGACTTATCCATCTCCAGCACACTTCATATTGCAATGAGTGAGGTGGTTGGTTATCCTCGATTCGTTATACCTCGTTGTAAAACACACACACAAACACATCTCCTCGTATTACATTTCATTTGTTTAATCTTCTTCATAATCATCTTGTATCTGTGAAACCACTATATGAATATATAATGGAATACATGAATATTTGGTTGACTTGCTTATGAATGTCCAACAGGTAATTACACTGGATATTTTCACATTCTTACTGTTTTATAGGGTAACTGGAAATGAATTCATATCACCGTAGCAGGGGATTTTTTTAGTAAGAAATTTATATTTTAGAGAAGCTGTTATTGATGGCTATAGAAATATAAATTAAATACATATGAAATATTTTATAAGAACAGAGTTTAGTAATGAGTATTCTTTGTTACTTTGCTGTTGATTGGGTCTGTTCTACTTATAGGTCATTGCAAAAACATCGATTTAATATATTTTTCCCTGGCACTGGTGCAATGTCTAGAGCCTTTCAACCCTGACCGAGGAGTCTGATCATACCTGTGGAAATTATATATATTACAGATATCGACATCACAGAAACCTGTGCTTGATGTATGCTGGGCTAGGCTGTAGCTGCATTCCTGGTTAAATGGATTTAAAAAATGGATTGATGGATAGATTGATGGAAAATGGATAGAAAGCTAAAACATTTGTAACTTTTGATTTCCTTCATCACAAGAGACATGTGTGGTATGTGTGAAGTTTGGCAGAGGTTTGCTCGGACTGCCACACCATTGTTTGGACTGGTGGCATATGCAGGATGCGGGTATGCAGACACACGTGCATGACTTTGTGGTCACATAAATTGCAATCTGAGGGTCTGCTTTGCCCACAGGAGTGGCTCTCAGACGTATAAAGGAGAAAATACTTTGTTGAAGTGACTGCTATGAAGTTGAATTTGAAAAAGCAAACCGTAATTTATGCAGTAAGAATGTTTCTGCGCTTTAAGGGTAGGCAACGTTAAACTAAAATATTCGTTGTTTTTAGTTGGTCACAGCAACAATTTAAAATACTGTTTAGCTGCTTCTAATCTTTGTGACTCAGGTTAACCTAACCTGCACGTTTTCCCGGTTGTGGTGGGTAGAGAGAGGGAGGACCAGGAAAAAAGCTGATGGAGACACCTGTAGCCTCATGTATAAACGGTGCGTACAGTATGCACAGAAATGTTGCATAACAACTTTTTCACACTCAAATCGCGATGTATAAAACTTACACTTGGCGTAAGCTACGCCACTTTTCCACGGTACCTCATACCTTGTGCACGCAGTTCTCCACTCGGTTTTGCACACTGGCGGCACCCAGCGTCAAAGCAGTGCTACTGTTCCTGTGTGGTTACTCTTTATTTTCCTGTCACGGCTTTATAAATACACAGAAACTAACCGCATATTGTTTATTAGTGTAATGCATCTGATTGTAATTAACTTGTAACAATATAAGGGTCCAGGGAATAGTCATAGTATTCCAAATATCATAACTGCTTTAGCGTTGTTACTCACTGCACCTTCTTCTTCTTCTTTCAGCTGCTCTTGTTAGAGTTGCCACAGCGGATCATCTTTTTCCATATTACTCTCGCTGCACCAGTATTTATATAACTGTATCTGAGTGTGAATCACAGCAGCAGCTGATCGGAAAGAGAATTATCGGGATACAATATCAAGCACACGCTACCTCAGCCACGGCAAAACATTTCAAAGCCCTTCCTGTACAGACCTCACGAATCAGAAACAGTTTCATCCCAAGAACTATAAACACACTCAATCAATTGCTTCTTGTAGAACTGTTTGTACTTATCAGTACAATTACAATTACTGTAAACTTATACTACAGTTATAATATTGGCACAACCTGCGCCACTTTATAAAGCGTGTATTTACATATGATGACGATATCATTTGTAAGATGAAATGTAGCAAAATATGTTTATTATATTATACAGGTAAAACTTTAACTTCATTTAAATAATCTATATTCTTCACTGGGACTGGCGTGAAGGATAGAATAATTAAATATGTACTACGAAGATATTTCAATGTTCCTTAAATGTTTTGAAGAATCGGCGTTCTAAGTTTACAGATGGCTTAACGTCTATTACAGAGCTAATTGAGTGGCGATCGGTTACTTGGAGAAAGAAAAGCAAGGACTGCAGGGGCAGCCACCAATATATATTGAATATAAAACAGAAAGAGAAAATAACAACACAGCTAAAAACGCATCAGGAAATTTCGACAAAAGTTAATCTAAGGCGTGTCATGAACACGAGGCGGCTATGCAGTGTCCATAACGGACGTTGCCCTCCATTGTGCATAAGATACCATATTGACATTGGCGGGTGAAGGAGCCACCGATTCTTTCTCTATCCAGGGCCACCACAAGCCTAGAGCTGCCCATAAGTACTGCTGAAATAAATAATTTCATCAAGGTCACGCACAATCACTGCGCCGTGAAACCCATGTTTAAAACGTGCTTTAACTCCTATCATCATGAAAATGATATCACGTGATATGTCAGAGAGGGACATTTTTGTACACTGGGTCATTCCATTTCTCTCTTAGGAAAAGAAGCATGCAAATACAACATTTAAAGCCCAGCAGATGAACAGACAATAGGCACCCAAGGAAAATTTCCTGGGTTATCCTGTAACTGATTATTGTGAGGGCTGTCTACAGGATATCGGTATTTACAGTCTTGCAAAAGAGTCACCAATTTGAAGTTTTTGGCTGGTTGATATTATAAAAAATTACAAAGTTGTGATAACAGAACTGCTCCTTCCTTGGAGGATGTCTGTATTTACCTGACTTGGCAATTAACATGTTTGACAATATTGGTTTCAAAACAGCAGGTCTGTACTCATTAATGGTTGGTAACAATACATTTTGTTAACTTGGTTTTCATTATTTGTTAAACCCAGGAAATTTAGATGTGCCATTGTTTAATCTGATTGTCCAGAACTGACAATTGTAGGGACTGAAGGAGATTTAAGCTCTGGCCAGGAGAAGGCAATAAGAGGGACAGTCCACTGAGAACACTGCCAAGACACTTGTACAGAGCACAGCAGGCTGACAAGGGTACATGGCTGGCATGACGTGAGGCACAAGGCGGCAATACGGAAGGAGTACATTGGTTGTGGGTCCAGCGAGAGGGAAGCCAGATGAAAGGACCAAGCAAAGCTGGCAGATGAAAAATAAGCATGTACCTAGGTCACAGCAACACAAGGAGACCATAGTGGAAATAAAGGGAATGACGTAAGACGCTGACAGGGATTCAACAATTTGACACAACTTCTGTTGGGAAACAAGTGTCCGGTGAAAAGAGTGCATCCGTGGACAGTTGGGGTAACACAGTGCGCAAACTGGACTCTGCACCACTAAAGGTTGTAACCTCCAATTCTTGTTTTTAACGGACTTTTAGAGTGTAGACTGTGTGCTTTCCTTTTTTTAAAAAAGGGAATTTCGAACCTGATATTGTCAGATGTTGTTTATGTTCATCTTTTAATGTACTTATTATTGTCTGGTGTAATAGAAGTTACTGTTGAATTTCCTGAAATTACTGTTGTGTCTTTCATTGTGTGTTTACTCACTCCCCAATTTAAAGAAACCTATGTGCTATTATTGGTAAATTTCAGGAGTTCCCTGTCTCTTAATAAAACTGGGTGGCGTAGTCGGATATTTAAATGGTGTCTAAGTTAGATTACCTGTAAGTGTGACCAGACACCTGTCACATATAAATCTCAGTATTTTAGTTATTCAGAGAGCTGTAATATCGCGAATGTAATGGATTCTGCGTCCAGTCGGAGGAAGAGAGCCAGTTTAAGAAGCAAGTAGTGATTCACACACAGAGCACATAGAAGATCACATACAAAACAAAGCATTTAACGTGCTATACTTTAATTACGATGTGATTTGAGAAACTGGTTATTAAACGCATTTTAAGATGACGTTTATGATGTTCTACTTTAATGACAAAAATAAACTACATGATTAAAGTGGAAATTTTGAGATTGAAGTTGACATTTTGTGCTTTTTTCCCCACTGTGTGCCTTTTTTTTCTCTGTACCCTAATAAGCTTTCATATGACACTCAGACGGTGGGCTAATGACTCGCCTTTTCACGGCAACTTTGATATCTGAGCTTTCAAGTTTCTCCAACACGCTATGTCACTCGATCAACTTCCTTTTGTTGATTATACCACGGTTTAATTAAACAAATAGTATGTTTTTCCTTTGCCTCTACTTGGTATTCGCTGAAATTCTTATATTGTCCCCCATGCTTTTCCCATTGTCTTTTCACAGAAGGCTGCGCTTAAAGGCGATTTATATTGATTTGCATATTCAAAGAGGCATAATTCTGGGAGGAGTTGGGCCGTTACATAAAGGGCGTGCACGAGCGTTAGTTTTCACGCTGATCGGATTTATGTAGCGGAAGAACGTAGAAGTTGGAGTACGCACAGATTCCTGCATCTGGATTTTTCTGTGCATAAGCACATTTCAGCTTTTGTGCTTATGTTATGGTATAGTGCGAATTCTATGCATGGCGTTATGCATGAGGCCCCTGGTGAATGTATAAATTCCACATTCCAATCGGAGATGCTGAGAGAGCTAGACATGTCAATGGGCCCTCCCTCCTGCCACAAGTCACCATATGGAAGTGTTGGAAATTGATCTCACAATTAAGAGCTGCACATAACAGTATCTCGAGAAAACACATAATTGATGCAAAACTATTTTTAAAAATGTTAAGTACACAGCCTGGAACCAGATGTTTCACATTTAATAATTAAAAATATGTACATATTAAGTCAGGCGTGGTACCCCTGGCATACAGGCTTGATACTCATCAGGACATGGGTCTCCATTCAAAGAACAGCACAGAATGCATGCTCCAATTCTTTAGATCCAATGGATATACCCAATTGTAAAGGCAAACAGGGAAATGCATGTATTATATATTAATTTTCTAGATAATCAAAATAAACTACCACTAAACTACCTTTATTTTCATACGAACATATTTACATAAAAGGCAAAAAAGTTCAAATTAGCTGCAAATGGGTGGCAAACCTGGCATTTTTACTTGCTCAGTTCTGACATCTAAAGGTTGAATGGTATAATGACTGCAAAGGGGTGCTCCTCGCTTTCAGTACCTGAATGGCAGTACAGTATAATGTATCAAAGAACAGATTCATCCATCCATTATCCAACCCACTATATCCTAACACAGGGTCACGGGGTCTGCTGGAGCCAATCCCAGCCAACACAGGGCACAAGGCAGGAACAAATCCGGCAGGTGCCAACCCACCTCAGAGAACAGATTAAGATAATTTAAATTTAATGTGAACAGATTTGGTGTTAGAATAAACAGTTAGTTAACTATAATAGCATGCAGTACTCATGAAACATGAAAAAGGTATTCTGTTATTTAGTTGCACTAGTAAATGAACTCAAACTCTAAATGATGAATATATCTAAAAGAATTAACATTTTTAAGGTTAGTATAGTCATTACTCAACTTACTAACAACAATTTCTAAATTAGCCTCGACTATCACACCACAATTACTTGCTGGTTTAGGACAGGAGAACAGTATATCAAAATTTTGAGAAAGCAATTTTTTTCCCTCCATACAATTACAGGCTTTCAATTTATGAAGCATGATAAAAAATTTTGTTTTTGTCTGAGTCTTTTTTTTAACAAATTTTAATATTGCTTTTCAGTTGAAATTGTTTAGAAAAAAAACAATTTACATAATTTTACAAATGGTTCAGTTCTTATCAATAGTCATTGTCTAACCAACTTAGTCCTGAACAAGGTCACAGAGGGTGCTGGAGCTGATCCCACCTAGCATAGGTGGAACAAGGCAGGAACAAACCCTGGACACAGCACCCACACACACCAAGGCACAAACACTAGGGCCAGTTTATTATCACCAGTCCACCTAACTTGCATGTCTTTGGACTTTGGGAGGAAATCAGAGCACCTAGAGGGAACCCATGCAGACATGGGGAGAACATGCAAACTCCACACAGAGGGGACCTGGGACACAACTATTGCGAGGCAGCAGCTCTACCACTGTACCACTGTGCTGCCCTCAACTGTTAATGTAACAATCACAAAAGACGTATATCAACAAGATATTATGAAGAATGAAGAGATAATAAAGTGAATATATGTTTTCACACTCAATATGAAAATACAGTTCATAATGACATCTATCTAAATAACCTGATGCTTCATATTATGGACACAAGCAGAAGATGCCAATATCCTTACATTTTCCGTAGCCACTTAACCCAACTCCTGTCACTTGTTTAGTTTTAAATTCCCCTGATATTTTTATTCCCCTTATGCAGTTGTGACCAAAAATACTGCCACTGCTGCCATTTAGTCAAAGGGTGTGCCACCAAATATTAAATCAAGAGTTTCAATAACTTTTCAATACCGTTAAAGCAGGGGTCCTCAATCATGGTCCGAGGGCGCCGAGTGACTACAGGTTTTGCTCCAACCCAATTGCATAATAAGAAGCACTTATTGCTCAAGTAACACTTCTGCTTCACTTTAGTTGTCTTGCTCGTTAAGATTTTGAACCCTTAGTGCATATTTTAGTTGTAAACAGTTGTATTCTTGGTTTTTAATTGCTCGTAATTAGCAGTAACATGCAAATGACAAAAGAGACCAGCATTCTCCATTTAGCTTGCTACCGTTTACACCTGTGTGTGTTTATTATTCACCATTGGGTTTAATACCTGGAAAGAAAGTGAAGAGAAAAAAGTGAAGAACTGAGAATTACTCATCCATTTTAGCCTTCAAATCATTTAGATGATATTGCTTACTACACATATATAATCCTGCTACTTCCTTGTTTTGTCTTTTGCACAATGTCTTGTCTTCTTTGTGTTTTAATTTTAAATTTAAATTTTAATTCTTTTTTGTAATTTATTTTTAATTTATCATTTGCACTTCATGTTGTTACACTGTGGACCCTGAGCTCGCAATTTTGTCTATCTGTATACTTGTATATGGTTGAGATAACAATGAAGTTCACTTTGACTTTGACTTAGAAAAGGGAAGAAAATCTAGGATATAAGAATTACCTGACATAGCAGAGTTAAAGCTCTAACAAGCCATGAAATTAAATTATTGGCAAGAATTGCTTTCTAATTAAGCAACTGGGTTAGAACAAAACCCTGCAGCCACCTTTGCCCTCCAGGACTATGATTGAGGACCCCTACTTTAAAGGGTTCTGTGTGAAGTTAAGATTAGATTTGGCTTTGTTCCTTGGGTTCTTCAAATGCAAATAAATGAAATCCATATGCTAGTACTGATCATTCTGTTATGTCATGTGGAAGAATTGGTACATTATATAAAGAAAACTGCAGCAGTGGTAATATTATTTGGCCAGAATTATATTTGGATTACATACTATACACATTATGGCATCATTGACATTGAACCTGTTTGCTTGTTTTTTTTCTTCTTATGCCTGTCTATTTTAACGCTAATCCAGGCCCTCAGAGCTGTGCCCACCAAACCTGTCAATTAATTTTTGCCGTGTTGTCTGTCCCAAGTTGTGCTAACTGTCACCATTAATCATTGCCATTGTCCCTGAGTGAATTAATGATCATTGTCTGTCTAATGGCCACACATAATCTATTTACCAAATTGTGTCACATGCCTTACAAAAGTATTTTTACATATAGTGACCAAAACAGGACACATACTTGCAGCTCCCTCAGTATTCATTTTACTTTCACAAAATTTTGGAATATGATTACATTTCTCTGTTAGGAACTCTATTAACATTAAAATTTATCACAACAGTTTTAAAGGACTCAGTACATACTGGTTGCAGTGTCATACTCTTGGTTGTAAAGTTTGCATGCTTTCCCCATGTATGTGTTTTTTTTTCTCCTCTCTTCTACCACATTTTACAGGACATGCATGAGGCTGACCAGCAATTCTAAAATAACCCTGTGTGGAGTTGGGTGACTGGGCTCTCCAGGGCTAGTTTTTTCATTGTGCCAAATGTGAAAGTAATAAACACCTGGGATCCTGAAATCGATTAAATTAGTTTTAGAGAATTTTAAGATATCATAACATTCTCAAAACTGCTCAGTTAAGTACATAGTGGCAGGGAGCCTTTCGTGGCAGCAATGAACGCAAAAGGCTAGAATAACCGCATTCTGTATGGTCTCACTCATGTCCACACACACTCTCACACAGGGCCAATTTGAAATTATTATGCAGTAATAATATTAAAAAAATTATTTATATACATAACCTCTTCAAGTAACAGTAACACATGCTTAATGACATGACAATAGAATCCAAAGCAGCATTTTGGAATGAGAGCTCAACAGCAGTACATCGTTCCTGTGTCTCTTTATTTCAAAGAAATTTCTATCTTATTCATCTTGAGAAATCACACAAATTCTGCAGGTGTAGTGTGCAGTTCTTTTCTGTATTTTTAAATGAGCTACAGAATCAACAACATTGGTTTGATATTTTCTATGTAGCAAACTCTTCTCAATATGTTTGCTATTTCAAAAATATTTTTCTGGGAAAGGCCAAGCTTGCAAAACACAGTACATTTAATTATTAACAGTATAATATTGTTAAAAGATATTTTATCATTTACTTTTATATATGACGGTGCCTCAAGAGGAGCTGTGGTATTATATGAGGAAGTTGGGAGTGGCAGAGAAGTATGTAAGAGTTGTACAGGATATGTAATGAGGGAAGTGTGGCCGTGGTGAGGTTCAGTGTAGGAGAGACAAATGCATTCAAAGTTGAGGTGGGATTACATCCTTTCTTATTTGCAGTGCTGGTGGGCAGGTTGACAGATGAGATTAGACAGGAGTCCCCGTGGACTATGATGTTTGCTGATGACATTGTTATCTGTAGCAATAGTAGGGAGCAGGTTAAGGAGACCCTGGAGAGGTGGGGAGATATGCTCTAGAGAGGAGAGGAATAAAGGTCAGTAGGAACAAGAAAAAATACATGTGTGTAAATGAGAGGGTGGTCAGTGGAATGGTGAGGATGCAGGGAGTAGAGCTGGTGAAGGTGGATGAGTTTAAATACTTGGGATCAACAGTACAGAGTAATGGGGAAATGTGAGTGGAATGGGTGATTAAGAGGGTCAGGAGTAATTTGTAACAGACGGGTATCAGCAAGAGTAAAAAGGGAAGGTCTACAGGACGGTAGTGAGACCAGCTATGTTATATGGGTTGGAGACAGTGGCACTGACCAGAAAGCAGTAGACAGAGCTGGAGGTAGCAGAGTTAAAGATGCTAAGACTTGCATTGGGGGTGATGAGGATGGATATGATTAGAAATTAGTACTTTAGAGGGTCAGCTCAAGCTGGACGGAGGCTAGATTGCATTGGTTTGGACATGTGCAGAGGAGGAGATGTTGAGTATATTAGGAGAAGGATGCTAAGGATAGAGTTGCCAGGCAAGAGAAAAAGAGGAAGGCCCAAGAGAAGTTTAATGGATGTGGTGAGAGAGGACATGCAGGTGATGGGTGTAACAGAACAAGATGCAGAGGACAGAAAGATATGGAAGAAGATGATCCGTTGAGGCGATTCCCCTAACAGGAGCAGCCAAAAGAAGAAGAAGAAGAAGAAGAAGATGTATATGTTCCTGGTGCTAGGGAACAATAAAATCATTTATAGCAGTAATTACAGAGTCAAAGAGCAGACTACTGGCATGTGTAATGTCTGTTAAACTGGTTTAAAAGTGTATGGGCCATAAGTTGCATTCTCCTCCTTATAAAAGACCCCTATGGCTATGAGTGCTCTCCCGCGTATGGAAAGGTCATCTCTGATAAAGGAGCAATGGGATCATCAAGTGAAAAGATTTCTCTTATCAGATTGGGTGGCCAGCACCTATTCCTATTATAGAAAACCCACGAGTGGGTAGGTGACCAGTTAGCTGAAAACTTGAGGACTGGCGACTTTGTTTTTGACTTTTTATTTAAATTTTAATCTCCTCCCTGTCAACTGGATGTAGTTCATTGGATTAACTGATAGATAGATAATGTTGGTTTAATTTATGTTTAATCAGTTTCTTTGTTATTCTCTCTGCGTTTTTTTACCATATCTCCATTTCTATGCGTACCAGTTCTGTGTTTAGTAATTACTATAATCTGTACTTCTATTTTAACTGAGAATTGTTCAAAACGCACTGCACCTGCACTCCAGTGAAGAGCGCTATAATAATAATTCCTTGTATTTATATATGCTTTTCTCACTACTCAAAGTGCTTAGCAATTGCAGGTTAAGGGCCTTGCTCTGGCGCCCAACAGAGCAGAGTGCTTCTTGGCATTTTATGAGATTTGAACTGGCAACCTTCTGATTACCAGTGCAGATCCTCTAGCCTCTAGAGCCACCACTACATCTATGCAAAAAATAAGTTGTATCGTATTGTTTTGTGACTACAAAAATCAGTTTGTGGGATGGAATGAAACATGTAGCCTATTGTTTTCAAGTCTGAAATCACAAAGATGGGTGCAAGTGCCATCTCAAATATTTAACAGGTAACAAAAATTTGGAAGGTCAACAAAAGAAAAAGCAGAAGGAGTAATTAACATCTCATGTATTTAGCACATAACTTTCCCTCTGTAAAGCTGTGATTTCAAAATATTTTTCCTTGTGTGAAAAAGACTTTGGGATCTTTTCGATTTTCTGTTTTGTTTTTTTGTTTGCATTAATTACTCAAAACAATGTGGTCTGATCTTTAATCAAGTCACAATTATAGATCAAACACATTCTGCTTAAACTACGAACAAACACACAATTATTTTCTTTTTTTTTTTTAATACGTAATCCAGCACGCACTTTGTTTTCTCAACATTTACTTCCTTTTAATCAAAACATACAGTACTTTTAGGTTACCAGTTCAAAAAATATAAATGAAGCTAAAAATGGAAAATAACCACATCTACATCTTCCCTGCTCCCTTACTCTCCAGCAACAGCTATAAATGCTGGCTTCACAACATTAAACAGCAGTGGTGCATTAAATACAGCCTTCGTATCCTGCCAAACTGAAAGTGGAAATTGCAGGGTCAATTCTATGTCTTTGCTAGCAAGGAAGAAGCAGAAAAGGAATTAAGAAAGCTGATTCTGAGCCCATTCTGATACATAATGTGAGTCATGTCCGTAACTATATGGCAAAGATTAATAATCTACTGTCTGATGTATTTGTTTAAAATACAATGTTTTTCATTATATATTCCACTATTACTCAGGCACATCTGTTTTATGTTTTAATTACAGTTATAGACGTTTGGGGCTTAATTACTTTTTTCTTTTTTTCTTTTTTTGTCTAATCATTTTCTCTCTACCCAAAAACGAGAACTGTTCAACATCATACCCTTGGTTTATTGTTACTGTTATTATTGCATTAAGACTTATTATGCTTATTCTGGACCACTTTCTAACACCATTCCCCGGTTTATTATCCGGTGTATTATCTTAAAACACTAGATTGCTGAAGATTATATATATTTCTAAGTGCACAGTTTGTTAATGATTAAATTTATGCATATAGTATTTAGACTATATTGGAAATGATATCTCTATTTTTTAACCCAAATGCGCTGCATGGTTGCTTGTTTTGCTTTGGCTCTGTCTCTGGGTAGTCAGAGGACCGGACGTGTGAATGGTTTCTACCCTTTCACGTGGGAGACAGAATTTAAGGGGGGGATAGAAAGAGAGCAGGCTAGATCTATACCTAGTCTATCCTTTTAATCTTTATAATTATAACTACCAATGTAATAATAGGCTGTATGGCTATAACTCATGGGGAAATAGGTAATTAGGTAAACTGTCTAAATTCCAGTTAAGACTACAAAATGACATCAAAACTCAGAATCAATGTCTCCATGATGGGACAGTTAACTGTGAGCTGGAATGTTAAAGGCCTGAATCACAAATTAAAGAAAAAAGTACTCTCTCACCTAAAAGGTCTAAACACTAAATAGTATTTTTACAGGAGACCCATTTTACTAAGCAAGGATCAGTTCCGCTGCAAAAGACTGATTAGCTAATGTTCCATTCTAGTTTTACAAAGAAAACTAGAGGTGTGGAAATTCTCATAGAACAGTCTCATTTGTAGCATCAGATGTAGTATTGGGATCCTGAAGGGAGATATGTGATGCTCATGGGAGACTTATCTAACTGTAAAATGATTTTGTTAAATGTTTATGCACCTAATGTTGATGATAAGGAATTGATACAAAATTTATTTGCATCTATTCCCAATCTGAACACTCATAAAATTATAATGGCTGGGGGCTTTAATTGTGTTTTTACATCCACTCTTAGATAGGACTTTACCACAGGGGAGAACCCACATCTAACACCAAAAAAGATAATTACAAAGTTTAAAAACTGATCACAACTTATCAGACAGAGATTTTTAAACCCAAAATCAAGAATATATTCTTTCTACTCACCAGTACATAATTGCTACTCAAGGATTGTTTATTTCTTTATAGATAATAATCTTGCTATGATTAAGTCCCCAATACATATTGTTATTTCTGACCATGAAACCTCTGATCTTGAGTTAAAGTCACATCCCCCCACAAACGCACCTCGCAGATGACGTCTCAACCCGCTTCTATTAGCAGACAAGAATTGTACAGAATGTATATCCAAACAAACGTTTCTTCCTAGAGACAAATAAATCCTCGAGATTTCTGAGGAATACCTGGGAAACTCAAACACCTCTTAAGAGGACAGATTATCTCATATCTTTCCCAGAAATAAATTGAAACCAAGAAAGTAGCGAGATAAAAGTGAAATTACTAGAATAGATGAAATACATCCAGACTACCAAGCTAGGCTCTACATAGGAAAAGGCAGGCTTGCATTCAGAAACCAAACCTCTTGACAACAAAGAAACTGAACAACTAATTTAAAAACCAAACATCATTACTAGGGAACAGGGAGAGAAAGCTACAAGCATTTAGCTCAACAAATTCACAAGCAAGAAGTAAAAACGCAATCTCAGTAATCACCAACACTAACGGGATAA